>NC_091747.1:63084936-63104936 GCF_043380555.1 Nothobranchius furzeri
GCGTTAATCCTGTAACCAGGTGTTGATCTTGTAATCAGGTTTTAATCCTGTAATCCAGTGTTACTCCTGTATTCATGTTTTAATCCTATAATCTGGTGCTAATCCTGTATTCCGGATTTAATCCTATAATCAGGCATTAATCCTGTAATCCGGTGTTAAGCCTGTAATCAGGCGTTAATCCTATAATCAGGCATTAATCTTGTAATCCGGTGTTAATCCTGTAATCCGGTGTTAATCCTGTATTCATGTTTTAATCCTGTAATCTGGTGCTAATCCTGTATTCAGGTTTTAATCCTGTAATCAAGCGTTGATCCTTTAATCAGGTATTAATCCTGTAATCCAGTGTTAATCCTATAATCAGGCGTTAATCCTGTAATCTGGCGGTAATCCCATAATCATGTTTTACAGATTAAAGACAAAGACCTTACCTTACCCAACACTTACCTCTGACGAGTCCCACAAAGCTCCAGCTTTTACAACTAAAACTGTTTATTTATACTGAATTACAGATTCTATGATCCTTTCATTAATCTGGTAAATTAGCTTCTATCGTTTCCCGTATTTAACAGACAGGTGAGTTCACGTCAGGGTGAAAGTTCACACTTCCTCTAGTTGGATCATCGACGCCTTTCAGCGGCTCGTTTTACGATGATCTCTGAACATCGCTGAGACAAACGTCTCCTCCTTCCTACGGATGTTCTCCTTTCATCCTCATGCTCCAGAATCCGGAGCATCGTCTTCCTTCAGCAGATAATCCGACAACACTAAAGGAATTCCATTTAGCGGAGTTTGATTCTTACGTCAGGAGGAAACATGCTGCTGATTCACTTCCCTTTGTCATCTTCATCGGGAGTTAAACGTTTTTCCAAGCCTCCTGATTGTTTCCTTGAGGCTCTTTTTAAGGAACGTTTGCTTTCATTCTTATTAAAGGGGAACATGTTGGAACTCCACAGCTTTTCCGTGTTTGTTTTCTTGTTTCCGTCTCAGATTTAGGCACCGAAGAGGCCAACTTCTCACTGGTGATCCGGATAAATCCGTTTGCTGCTTCCATGAAAACGTTCACAGCTTCCAGTTTTAATCCTGAAACCAGGAAGTTAGACTCGTTTATCTTCAGTCGCTCCTTCCTCCTCAGGTTCGATTCATCTGTAGAACTACATTCAGCTACGTTTGACCTTTGACCTCTCTGTTTAGATGTGCTGTGAAGATTCATCCCAGATGTTCCACGATTCATCAGAAGCACATTTCAGGTAAAAGCTGTCGGGTCAAATCCCAACAGGACCTCATCCATCTCCAGCGGCCCCGCTGGATCCCATCCTCTCCACCTTTTCCCGAGCCGAGTCCAGAGCAGACCATCAGTCCAGCTTCTTCTCCAGCTGGGTCGGGTCTACGGTCTGGTGCTGAATCCAGCAAAGATCCAAACGATCCGTTTTTCTTCATCAGATCTGGGATTTTCCCACGTTACGGATAACTTCTTGCTCTCGGAGCCGTCACGTCTCCACAGAGCTTTGGTCTCTCCAGCGGTTTTCCAGGATTTAAACACCAGTAAATAAAACTCCTGATCCAGTTTCAGAGAGAGAATCAAATTCAAAGATGTAAATAAACACGACCGTCCAGTTCAGCTAAAGGAGGAAGTTTTTCTGTGGGAATTAAGTCGAATCTTCCATAAAAGGATTCCAAAACTCTTCCAGATGACAACGTCCTTCTACGGGTTCTCCGTGGGCCTCCTTCCTTTGTAGAAACTTAAACTTCAGCAGAACATCGAGGGAAAAAAGAAGCTGGAAAAAGACTCGACTTTCACCTGGTTTCTGGCCCGTTTGGATCTTTAGATTCAGACTGGAGTTCTAAGGATTCTCCTCTGCTGCAGAACTGTCTTGTTTTCCTGGATCATTCAAACTCCAGACCCCCCAGTGAGTCGTGGAGGATGGCTGCTTATACTGAGCCAGGTTCCTCTGGAGGTTTCTTTCTGTTAAAAGGGAGTTTTCCTCTCCACTGTCACCAAATGCTTGCTTAGTATGAGGATTGCTGTAAAGACTCTGACACTAGTCAGTGACTCGATGTGACCTGCTGGGTTCCTTATATAGGAAACTTGTTACTGATTGGCTGAATGACCTGAACTCCATGCACCGATACGTAGGAACAACGGGAACATTTACTTGTGGATCTGGTGCTACGTAAACCAGCTGAATCGGACTGATGGTCGGTGATGAGCTCATCCATGACTGATGTCAATGTTGTTGTTGTTATTGTTGTTGTTAGCCTCAAGGGCAACATGCCGATTATCACTTGTAAGTCGCTTTGGACAAAAGCGTCTGCTAAACACATAAACATCTGGCTGTAGAACAGCTGAGTCGTTATTAATCCTCGACAGATGACCTCTGGTCCCTTCCGTCTGGATCAGGAAAAACAAGAGCTGAACTCATCCGGACCTACGAGGCGGTTACGTCGTTTTCCATCTTCCAGAGCAGAGGACGATTGCATCATCTGGAGGACTTTCCTCTGGATGTTGGCTCATGACCTCATACCATTCCTCATCCATCAGTAGGTTTCAACCCAGACTTCTCTTTGGGGTGGATGGATGAAAAAGTGCTTTTAGTCCAATTCTTCTGTTCACGAAGACAAAGGGTGTGTGTGTGTGTGTGTTTGTGTGTGTGTTCTGTCTTCTCCATCCCCAGTGAGTCGTGGAGGATGGCTGCTTATGCTGAGCCAGGATTCTCTGGAGGTTTCTTTCTGTTAAAAGGGAGTTTTCCTCTCCACTGTCGCCAAATGCTTGCTTAGTATGAGGATTGCTGTAAAGACTCTGACACGAGTCAGTGACTCGATGCGACCTGCTGGGTTCCTTATGCAGGAAACTTGTTACTGATTGGCTGAATGACCTGACCTGTGTTGTTTACTGTGTGAAGGTCCTTGACACGACTCTGGTCCTGACTTGGCGCTTTATAAATAAACTTGAATTGAATCGACAAAGACTTGATCAAACCAACTTCAAAGGCTCCAAAGATCAATCTGAAGAAGTTAGAAGGTCCACCTGCAGCGTTTCCTCCTGGAGCACCAGTTTTCCAGCAGCGGTGTTGATGAATGGAACGGTCGGATATTCTCTAAGATGCTTTCCTCTGAAGGAACCTTCCTCGGGCCGTCTGAAGCCTTCCGCCTGTGTGACGTTCATCTGATAAGTTCTCTTACTGATCCACGAGAGAACATCTCCGTAAACTTCAGCCGAATCCATCGGATCGGAAACATCGGACACGGAAAAGCTTCTCCTCTTCGTTTTATTTTCTCCAGGTCTAGAAAAGAAAGTGTGAACTTTCACCCCTCACCTGTTCCTGTCACATACCCTACCTTCTGTGGTTTGCAGGTCGACTCATGTCCACTTTGACGGTGAGGGTTTCTTCTGTGATGATGGTCACATCGTTGGATTTCTGACTGCTCCAATCACGTTCCCTCTGATGGGGAATTTTATGATCCAAATCAACTCTTGCTGAGCTTTGCTGCAAACTTCCAGGCCTGTCATCTTCCCACCGCTGACGTCTGTCTTCATTTTCCCAGTTGGGCTTCTTCTCAACTGGATCCTCAAAGCCTCCCCTGAAGGCTCGATAACCTTCACGCTGCTCACCATCGGGAAGATCTTGGAATCTGGGTTGATTCCTAGGAGGCTCCATCCTTCCTCCTCGACCTTGGCTGTACCTCCCCCTCCCCCTGTTGTTCATCTGACCCCCCTGACCCTCGTATCTCTGGGGGTTTGGGCTCCTCCTCGTTTCATGACGGTTTGCTTCAATTGAGTCATTCCTAAAATGGCGCTCTGGTGAGATTTCCCGGCCATCCAACCTTCCCGCTGATGTCCTGAAACGTTCCTGTGAAGATCCTACTGAACGTGGACTCCTCCGTGGTTCAAAGTCGGACTCATGACGTCTAAAATCCTGACGATGGTCAAGGCCTCGATCGTGTTCAGTACCAAAGCCAGAGTTCCCAGAGTCTCTACGAGGAAAGTTCCCCCGGGAACGTCCTCCAAACCCACCTCTCGGTCTGTTCGCAGAGAACCCCCGATCCCCAAAGTCCTCCTCATTCCCGTACCTGTTGATGGCATAAGAGGAGGTGACATGGTTCAGTAGAAAGACCTGAGCATCAGACTTGTTTACTGTTAAAGCAGAACCAGGTTAACGAATCGTTTCTGACCGCACTAACACGACTAGGAGCTCTACCGACTAGGGAACGTTCAGACTCATGCAGGAAGCTGTAAGATCTGGGAGACTAAAGGAAGGTCGGGAAGTTTCTGTTACATTAATGTTTTAGAATAAAACAGAAGGATCCTAATTGGGTAGAAAGTGAAACTGGACACGAATGATAAGAATCTTCCTCTACGGAAACACGAGAGCTGAGAAGCTTCTTCGTTCTTGATAGTGATGAAAAACATTTTCACTGATTTACCCAGAACGACCGACGTCATCCATTTCTCTTCTCGGTCTTTTAAAAGGGGGGTCTTGTTCGTGGTGTGGCTTCTCTCTTTGTCTACCCCTAAAGGAACCTTCTCTCCTCTCTCTTTCCACGTCTCCTGTTCTGTGGTCACCTGACCTCACACTGGAGTCTCTGAACCTCCCCCGACCCCGCTGCTCCGGCCTCCAGCCCATCCCGGCCCCCTTTGGGGGGTCCAACGGTCCCAGCCTCAACAGCGGCTGAGGTGACTGGCGAAACGCCCCCCTGTTTCCAAACCTTTGAAAGTCTTCTCTGCGTCTGTCGTTTCCAGAACCGTCACCATCCCTTCGGTTTTCTAAATGCATTTGGTCACGATGGAGCGAAGAGCCTCGGCGGAACAACTCCTGGCCTGAGTGTCGCTGACTTCTAAAACGAGACTCGTCAGAGAAAGGAGATCTTCTCTGGTCTTCTAGGAACATTTTCTCCACCAAGAAGTCCCCGAGTTCTTCAGGACCTTCTCTTAAGCGACGGCTTCTGTCCCGTGGACGACCATCCAGATCTCCAATAACTTTACAAGGATCAAAATCCAGTTCTTCCCATGGAAATCTCCTAAAGCAACAACATCAAGCAAATAGAGGAGAAAAGGGTCGTAAAACAAGAAACGAGTCGCATCAATCAGGGAAAAGCAAGTTCTCTTATTACACAGTAAGACTATGAAGATGAATGGTTGGAAGTACCTATGACGAGGTGATCTGGACCTTGGTCTCGACATTTTGTAAACCCTAAAGGAAAAAAGAAACCAGCTGATGTATCAGAGAATATTTCAAATACACCATAGCTTAAAAAAGCTCATCTGTGAACGACCGACCCGACTAGAAGAGCGGAGTGTGGTTTGAAGGTGTGCACTACTTTAAAATCGTGTAGAACACCATCAGACGCTGGTTTGCCTTCCAAATCCCAGACTTCCACATTCCTGAGGAGCGTGGGAAAACGCTGGCAGAACTAAATCAAACCAACATCTAGAGCGGAGCTTCTAAAAAATCTCACCCAGAATCAAACCAGTGAGGGATGTGGAATTCAACAAGATACAGGATGAGGAAATTTAAACATCTGATGTTTTATAATCTGTTGTCTGCACCGTGGCGAGGGTTAGGGCTCAACTGAGAGCTCGTTCCTAAACAAGGCGCTACATCACAGTTTGTTTTATGGAGGAGACTTACACTATTTTCACTCTTTAGTGATGTTCACAGTGAAGGACGTAATGTTTGGTGTCACGTGATTCTGGTGCGACATGTTTGTAGGATTATTAATGTTTTATAGACTGTTGGCAAGAAACAAGATATGAAACTACATGATTACGTGTTTTTGTTTTGAATGTGGCCTGACAACAACAACCTAAACACGTGGATTCTGGTAAACTGTTGCTGCAACCCTGATTGACGTCAGTGAATCCAAACGTCCTGAACAAACAAACAAACACGCATGCTAGCCGTGGCTAAACCAACAGATAGTAACCGAACACGTTCAGCGGTGTTTGTAAAAATGTATCCAATTGTTTTCCTAACAATAATCCGAGGTGTTTAGCATGAAGCTAGTTAGCAGCTAGCAGTGCTCTCACAGCAGTCTTACCTTCGAACACGGCTAATGCTAGTCTTCCGCGGCTAACGCTGCATGAAAGATAACAAAAGACTCAAATAGTTACACATTTAAGAAATACAGTTCGCAAACTGACACTTTACCCCTTCCTGTGCCAGTTATCACCCAAAGCTAGCAAAATGCTTCATAATCCGCCCAATCTCGAAGGAAATGGCTGTTATTCGTGCATTTGCTTCTGTTGGGGGGTCATAGAGCCGCAAGAGGAAGTAGTTTCACGCTTCCGGGAAATACCTTTCAAAATAAAACGTTTTTGTGAAAAGAGATTTTCAACTGTAACTTTATTTCTGGTTGACTTTATTTTTATAACATGGAGCAACAAAACTAAAATAGTCTGTAACTAACCCTAAAATGACATCTTCTTTTGCTTGTATTTTAATTTGGCACAACTTGCCTTTATTTATAATCAAGGGCGTCAGTTTGTTTTCAGAATTGCTGGGGACAATAACCATACACTTGAGTGGGGTTTAAAAATTGCTGGGGACAATAAAGTAGGCTAGCTCAGGGGTCGGCGGCTCTGTGGCCGCATGCGGCTCTTCCATCCATCTGATGCTCTG
Organism: Nothobranchius furzeri; assembly: GCF_043380555.1. NCBI lineage: Eukaryota > Metazoa > Chordata > Actinopteri > Cyprinodontiformes > Nothobranchiidae > Nothobranchius > Nothobranchius furzeri. Next base: position 63,091,554 of record NC_091747.1, read on the forward strand.
TGCTTGTAAAATAATGAATGGATATTTAAATAAAATGCTTTATATTTTACTGCATTAATTTTACATCTGTATGCTAATTCTAAATGTAAAGATTGTCTGCGTAAACCTGAACAGGTCCAACCCGGTCCACTGTGAGACCGGGTTGACGCGTCACGCTTGTGCGTAATTAAATGCGCTTCCTGAGCTGAAGAGGATGTGAGATTCTGGGATTCTCCTCAGACGGCTCCTGGATGCGTCGCCACATTGGAGACAGGAACAAGCACTATTCAGCCAAAGTTTCATAATCAGGGAACATTTTCTAAGTGACAAGTCTCTGAGAGACAGGGTTTGGAAAACACTCGCTTCAGTGGGAGGAACCTTCCCGCATGCGTTCTGGTTCTGAGAGCCTGGATTTGTATTCTGAACAGTCTAAACATGTTTTAAAAAGAAACGTATGACAAAAGTGGCACCTGCTCAGTAAAACCACCAACAGGGTGAAAAATATCTAAATATTGTAGGCAGAGACGGGCTACAACTTCTGGATCCACTTTATATAAATCGTTTTATTGATTATCGTCTTATGAAAGATAACTTTGACGTACACGAGCGACCAGGCGCGTTGCAAGATTTTCAAAAGTGTGGGGGATGTTGTCTGTGCCTAAAATAATTTGATGTTATACACCTTGTTAGTTTAATTTCCATAATAGCGGAGCAGGTGCGAATTTTAGACGCGTCACACATGTCTCCGTTTTAAACATGTTTAAACTGTTCAGAATACAAATCCAGGCTCTGTCTCGTTAGATTGGTGTAACTAAAGTTTGTACTGAATGAAACTTTACGTAAAACCATGTTGAAGAGAAAAGGATCCGATTAAATCATTTCCCCTCATTTACAGTCACGACGTACAGCGCAGTGCGAGTGGCTCTGGGGTTAATCAAGTTTAGTTTTTTCTCTTTGCAACAATCTTCACAAGAAGGCAAAACAGTTAAATGGCAGGTTACAGATATTTATATTAGACTTTTATTTTGACGGATAAACTCAAGGATGCTGGCTGTTTTGAAAGAATTACCCCGACGCACACTGATGCGCATGGATGAGCTTGGAAAAATGTTCTTTTAATGAAATTATTCAACTTTGGCTGAACAGCGCTTTTTCCCGTCTCTAATATGGAGACGCATGACGCAGTCTGAGGCAGAATAGCTCTTCAGCTCAGAAAGCACCTGTAGAGACATTTGATCACGCACAAAGTTTATGTGGAGCAGAAGCGGTCGGGCCACGGCAGGTGAAACGTTCCTAGCCTACATGAAGTGAAACTGTTTAATTGTAACATTAATATGTTACTGGACACACTGGTCTGGTTGGTTAGACCAGTGTTTGAAGTGGAAAACACACACACACACACACACACACACACACACACACACACACACACACACACACACACACACACACACACCAGATAAAATAATGCTGATAGCGTGGACTAGAAGCCAGGTGATGGTTTACATATTTAAATGATGATCAGGCTGCTGTAAAATGTAATCTCCATCCACATCCAGACAGAATTATCCTCTATTCTTTCTCTAGTTGCTCCGCTCTTGTCTGGGCTGACGTCGCTGATGGTGCGCGGCGCGCCTAACTAGCGGCTGATGCACATTTTACGCATTTGGAGAGGTGGGCTGGATGCTTTGCGTTTACTGGAAGATGGTCCACTTAACGCACGGGTGTAGACTACATATTAATGACAAATGAATGAAAATTAAATTGTGAGTTTTTACTTCATATTTTAGTAATAAAAAGGATGGGGGAACACATTTATGACATCTTTTTAAACGACATTTTCTAGCGCGACCTGCCTGCTTCACTTAAATCACTGCTTATTAAGGTCCGTCCAGAATTACCGTGGCCCACCCAAAAATGAAAACCTGGCGCTGCGCCTGTTATAAACCTCTGCAAATTGTTGTTCTTCACTTGATCAAACTCAGACTTTGTACAGCTAATGTCAAGATGTAAAATTATGAATTCAGTCGAGCTCCTCCGTCCCTCCCTCTCCTGCTCTCCTGGAAACCCGACATCGGCTGTCAGAAGCGGAGGTGAAGAAGGAGATGAGGCAAACAGAGTGAGTGCGACATAGAGAAACCAGACTGGTGTGGAGGTGAGCAAAACAGCTGGAAAAGTGTGGGTGTTGAATCCCCCACGGGTGCGACGCCCATGCGAGCGACCGGTACCGGCTGCTGTCACTTGGTTGTGAGCAGCTCTCTGCTGTCTGAGGGTAGGCCCCGCCCACAACGCTGCGGCTGCTGCGGTGTTTTATTTACCGTGGGAAACGGGTAATAATGGCTCTTTGATGGGCACAGGTTGCCGACCCCTGGTATAAGATCTGAGCTGGTAAAACAAAAATCCTCATCAGCAGGCATTTTTTGAAAGTGGGGGGGACACAGCTGCCAATTACAAATTTTGCCGGGGACATGTCCCCGGCGTCCCCGGTTAAAATGACGCCTATGTTTATAATCCGTTTTAATCAACTTCCTGTTTGAATGAAATGTTTTTATTGTGAAGGGTCTATTTCCTGTTCTAACAGTTAATGCAGGCTAGCTTAACAGCGATAAAACGGCCAAAGCAGGAGAGCTAACATGGATTTTGCTGTAAGCAGCCCCCTTGATAGGGGCACAAGGTAAAGTTATCTTAATGTACTTATGTTTTAAATATTTTGTTATAAAATGGTTGGATCCAAATGCATTGATTTATCTTATAAAGCTAAGCAAATTGTAATTTATGGTGTATGTTGTAAACTGTTAATAACAGTTGTATTAATGTAAGAGTGTGGATCTATTTACATGTTTTTTTTTTGTACACATCCCCAGCTCTTACGGTGAAATTGAGGGTCATCGTCATTAAATCCAAAACTTCATCAGTAAAGTGTCATCCTTCATTCTGGGGTGGGGGTGGGGGGGGGATGCTACAGTAAGAGCTTGTGCCTCTATAAAGGGGGCTGCTAATAACAAAATCCATGTTAGATCTCCGTCAAAGCTGCTTTGGCTGTTTTATCGCAGTTTCGCAGTTAAAGAGCAAGTCACCCCCCAAATAAACGTTTTTTTGCCGATAAACTAAATAAACGAGTGTCTGATTGTGCTGCAGACACATGTAGTCAATAATTTGGCACTTCAGTGCATTTTAGTTAAAACTGAAATATTCTGCCTAAAACTGTCAGTGTTGTGCCGTTGTCAGGTAAAAACTCTGCACTGTATTTTAATTTAAATCTGCCACTGCTATTGGCTAAGAGGTATGCTATGATGTAAACTGGTACATTATGATGTCACAATGTTGTTGTGAGCCTGTGTGTGTGTGTGTGTGTGTGTATTTGTTAGCAGCTCCGCCTTCTCGGTCTGCCAGGCAACAGCATTTGTTGCATTTTTCAAACATGAAGTGGGAGTGGAGTTAGACTCTTGTAGGGGTTGACTTGCTCTTGAAGCTAGCTTGCATTAACTGTTAGAACTGGAAATAGACCCTGCAGAATAAAAGCATTTCATTAAAACAGGAAGTTGATTAAAACGGATTATAAATAAAGGCGAGTTGTGACAAATTAAAATACAAGCAAAAGAAGAAGTCATTTTAGGGTTAGTTACATAGTCACATAACCATCTTTAAGCCATTATTAGTTTGAACTGCTGTTCCGAGGAGAAACACCAGAAAATGTTCACAAATAAAATGTGTAAAAAGTTGCCACGCAAATATATTTTTTTGGTGAATAAATTAAATTTTAATTTTTTACATTTTTTGCCTCACATATTTCCCCTGCTACAAAAGGGGTTTGTTGACAGAGCATTTTTTATTGTCTTGCATTTATTCTGCTAATATTGTACTATGAGAGTTAATTTTAGTAAATTATATTGTATAAAGTTTTTGTTAGCTCAAATGTAAATGTTGGCTTATTTACTTCAGATTTACACATTAAGTGTATGTAACTCTTTACAAAACAAAACATTTGTATGGCTTATTTTTAATTTATTCTAAATAAATCTACCCCCCCCCCATGCTCCTCCCCCTTGAATTGTCCACAGTACAGCTGTAACATCACACGGGCCATGCATGTTTTTGTTTAGTAGCCTATGTCATTTCAATTATCTTGTTTACAAATGTTGGAGATGCTTATTAGACAATTAATAATTCAGATTCTGAACTTCAGCCACTGAATGTAAACATATTTTCTACCTTTTAAAAGTTTATGATGAGTGAATGTTTACATGAGTGATCATACATGTGAACATCTGGATCAGGGCTCATGTAAATCCTTCACCTCTCACACTAACATTTATTTAGAAGTTTGAAATTGCAACAGGAAGTTGAGCGCTACTTTGTTTTTTTAATCAATTTAAAAAAATCCCTCCACTTTAGCAGATCAGTGTTTCAGCGACACACACACACACACACACACACACACACACACGCACACACACACACACACACGCACGCACGCACGATAAATAAATCTCTTGTTTTTAATGTCTTCGCTAGTTCCCTTCACGTCTGAACTAAAACAGTTGTCACTGATCCAGTCCACCGACACAAGTGGTTTGATGAAGTTTATTGTTCTATTTCAGCGAGTTTCCATGCACCACATCTATAATGATATATTCCACCAAGCTGCAGTGTCACAGAGTTTAGTAATATTAGAATAAACACAATCCGTTATGTTTCCCTCAGATACAACGAGACCCTCTGGTTTCAGCAGAATCTAGAACATGATGTGCAAACGAGGAGAAAGAGGAGCTGAAGGGAAAAGAAACGTTAGTAAACGGTTTCATCCATCAGCGTGGAAACGAGGAGGAGCCGCAGAGCCTTGTCTCAGAGACACTTACATCTGTGAGAAGACACCTGGTGACGAATAAAAATAAAGGACTGGGAAGGAAACATGGACGTAATTTTCACTTTAGAAGTGGGGGGGACATGGGGGGGGGGGGTCTTTACAGTATGCTCTAATGGGAAACAGGCTTCAACACAAACGGTTGTTTTCCACTTGGTCCTAGAGCTCAACCAGTGTCAATTAAATATAGTGTAATATTGTTTTTGGATGGTAAAAAGTGCAGGGGTCAAAACTTGACTTTGGAAAAAGTGGGGGGGACATGTCCCCCCTGTCCCCCCCCGAAAATTACGTCCATGGAAGGAAATGGCATTTATTAACCTGTTTACTGGATAAAACCAGTCTGAATCTCAGGTCCTCTGAACCATGGCTGGATTTAGGACTTTTAGTTTGAGAACCTTTAAAGTTCTGACAAGTTTTTACACGTTTTCTCTGATCAGTCTGCTGCTGAAGAGAAAAAGCAAAAGGTGAGTTTATTGTCGGCGGTGCAGGACGAAGTGCGGAGGTTCTAAGGCCTCGGAGGTGATGAGCCATGAGGAGGTGAACTCTGTCTCCGGTCCGAGTCGCTGAAGCGGTTTCAGAGCAGTGAAACACGACTACTTTAGGTGCGCGCTATAAACTGCAGTCAGTGCCAGACTAATACACATCACTACTAATACATCCTTAACCTGCAGATTAAATACATACAGTTCAGCTTCGTTCCTGCTGAAGATCCCAGAGCGTCCATCCATGGAGACGAGCAGCAGAGGAATCAGAGCTACATGCTAACAGGATGCCGCTCCGCATCGCTAGGACGTGAAAGCACGTGAGAGCGGCCGTCAGAGTCAGGACAAACACACAGGAACCACAGAAGAACTACACAACCACAGCTAGCTAATCCTCGTCCAGGCGCTACACGCTTCTCACACACATTCAGACGGATCTCGTCCAGACGATCTGCTGCCGAGCTGCTTCCCGTTTCAGTGATGAACGGTCAGCTTTATTTACAGAGTTTTTAAAAAGCAGGTGAATCTCCAGAGATGTTGGTGGCGATGCAGACGGACAAACCTGGCTCCATCGTCTCCTGACCTACGGAGAAGTTTATCGGCACAGATCTGGTTGTAGATTCCCTCTCGTGTTTCTAGAATGTTTAAAACCACCCCGGCGGTGGCTTCATCCACCCCAGAAACAGCTCCTTCACGCTGACTATGATGAATGCGTGACTTGTCCATCTGCAGAGCCTCTAATGTGTCCAAAAGCCAGACAGTGATGTGGTTTCTTCATTCAGATCGGTTAAAACGATGACTGTTGCTGCAGATGAACGTTTGTTTCTTGTGGTTCCTTTTTTGTTTTCCTACCAGCTTCTGACAAGTCCCTAGAAGGAGAAAGAAGACAGGAAATAAACATATGCCGGTATCTTAGAGAACAAACGTACGCTTGGACCGAGGTTTTCCTCTCTGCACCTCTACTGGAGGTCCAGCTTGCTCGGGCCGACGCTGGGGATGAGCTGCGAGGACTCTGAGGCGGCGCTGTACGCCTGGATCAGCAGGTTCTTGTTCAGGTCCCCGACCCCGCTGCCAGCCTGCAGTTTGGGGTAGGGGGGTGTCTCCGCGCCGTGCCGCTGCCCTCGTCCCGGCGCGTCGAGGTCCATCAGGTGGTCCAGGGGGCAGCCGTCGGGTCCCTCGGTGACGGGTGAGAACTCCTGGGCGCTGGCCTGCTCGTCTCTGGACACGGGGCTGATGGAGACAGACGGAGAACTTACAGGAACGACGACGGAGAAACGAGACGTTTAGTTGGTTTTAAGGAAGCTGCTTCAGGTTTCATGACAGAAACGTAATTTAACAGTTTCAGGACTCTGGTGGCGACACGAGCTCCTGAGCAGCAGCTGATTCTATAATCATTATAAACACAGGTGTGAATAATTGATGTTAGCTTCGTTCATGCAGCTGCTGCTGACAGGATTATGTTGTAAATACAAACATTTAGTAGTCATAAAATGAGCTAAAATCATAAATATTTAAAACGTTACCTGTTAGCCTTTTAAAGCTACAAGTGACATCATTTCCTGTTCAAACATAATAAAACCTCAAAACCACGTCATCAGCTCCGTGTGGGTCCACCAACCTGTTTATTCTAATATGAGCCGAGGACATGTATTATTAACCACAGCAAACACTAAATTAGGATTAACACATAATCCTAATCCCTGTTGTAACCTGGATGGTATGTATCCTAACCACCCCTAGAGGGAGCTCTCACACCACCAGTGTTACACGTACTCCAGTTTAAAGGTTGGGTTTAGGATAACTCCCCGTTAGATCCTATAGACAACTTCCTGAACAACCTCAGCTAAGAGAAATAGAGGTGACATCTTTCAGGACAGATGAGCTAAAGGTTGGTACAGGTGTGTGTGTACCTGACGTCCATGGATTGGACCCCGTCGGACAGCTCGTCCACACAGCTCTTATTCTCCAGAGGCCCCAGCAGGATGACGGGGGCTTCAGCAGGAGTCTCGTCCTCCTCCGGGGCGGCAGCAGCATCAACTTTAACCCCAGAGACTAAAAACACACAACCAACACACAGATTATTTAGACGTTTCAGATTATTCACTGTTAATCCCTGTGCTCCTTCATAAGGCTGCCACGTTGAATCCATCAGACACAAAACAGCAACTGGAGATTTTTAGGGAAGATTTAAATGGTGTCGCTTCACTCTGACCAGCAGGGGGAGACATTTTCCTGCCTGTTTAACAGCTGAGTCACTGCCCCTCAGACTGGTGTGTGTGTGTGTGTGTGTGTGTGTGTGTGTGTGTGTGTGTGTGTGTGTGTGGTAATAAAACGACGCAGGAAGTAGATCAACAGAATAAGATGATGAAGTCATCGTAGAGATTAGAGTTTGTTAAATCAGCTTTTAAATCTGAGATTATTTAACGTTTACCAGAAGCAGCAGACGGAGGCTCCACCTCGCTCTTCCTCGTCCTCTTCATAATCTCCTCAATTCTCTGTTAAACACATTCAGGATGTTAGAAACAGAAGTAGACATCATCTGGACTTCAGGAGCACCAGCGGCGCAGCTGTAGGGAAGGTCTTCAGCATCTCTGGATCTTTTAGGTGGTTTGAAGCTTTAATTTGAGGTAATTTCCTCAGATCAGCTTTAATAATCCGGCCGAAGTTACGGTTTCACCAGTTTAGTGCTGAGTGTGAAAATGAAACACAGCCTCTGAAGGAGGACCTTGAGGAGATCTTTGGTACCTTCTTCCTCTGCTGCCTCTCCTGCTCCTCCTGGATGTGCAGCTGCTCCCTCTGCTGCCTCTTCTTCTCAGCCTCCCTCTGAGCTCGTAGGACGGCCTCCTCCCTCTGAGAGACAAACCGGAACATCCAGTCTCACATCATGACCCGGTCTCCAGCTACTTCCTGTTCGCCTCCCAGGGTGTGTGTGTGTGTGTGTGTGTGTGTGTGGTACTGCTCTGGGTTGCATCACAGTGATGATGTCACATCACATCATCAGACCTGAGACGTCTGAAGATGAAGCAGCGACTGACTCAGGCTGTAATCTGTTTTAATCTTAATCTGTTACTGTTTTAAGTGTGTAGTTTGTTAATCTCTGAAGTTGGTGATGTAATCAGGTGTTTTTGTGTCAGAATCACAACAAACTTCCTGTTTTACATCGTAGGCGATGCGGTAAGCGTCTGACCTCCTTGTCCAGCTGCTCCTGCATGTCCCTCCACCTCTGCTCCTTCTGTCGTCGCTCCTCCTCTTCTCTGCTCCTCCTCTCCTCCTCCCTCCTCACCCTCTCCTCCTCTGCCTGTTGGGCCGCTCTCTCCAAGCGCTCCTTGGCCTCCTGCTGCTCCCTCTGCTCCTCCTCGATCCTCATCCTGAAGGAAACAGGCTGACCTTCACAGACGGTCCTGACCCCGACTGACCCTGGATCAGCTGTTAGGAGCTTGAATCCAGCTCTAAGGTCAGTCGTTTGTTTTTGATGCTACAGATCTTAATGATGCACATTTAACAAAAACCCTTCACAGTTTAATAGTTAATGTTGACTATTTATTGTCTACAAAGCCAAATAAACATATTTAAAAAATGAATAAACTGGAGTTAATCTGTTAAACGGAAACATTTAGTCTGAATTCCTCCTTAAATCCAGTTTTCAACACATTTCCAGTAAATTAACATCAATTTAAACGAACTCCTAATAACAGTAGCGAGCTCTTAACCTGCAGACGTGGATAAAAACATGATCATCATAATAAAATTGGCTGGAGTTTGTTTTTACTTTGTGTTTCTAGAAATTTCAGAGCAAAGATCCGAGATGTGATCTAATTTTGAATCCTGTAACTTTGAAGTTTTGTATTTTATTTGTTAACCAGTGAAAAAACAGGAGTAATAACAGCTTCCATGGGAACGCCGACCTCTTCTCCTCCTGCCGTTGTTTCTCCTCCTGCTCCTTCTGGACTCGAGCCAAACGGCGTCGCTCTGCCAGCAGCCGGGACGCCTCCTCAGCATCCGTGGTCCCTCCGACGCTCCGGCCGGTGGGCGTGCTCGGAGACTCTGGGAGGCGATGAAGGACAAATTAACATTTGTGAAAAATGTTTGGCAGCGATGAGAAGCTGCAGCTGGACTGATGTGTGATTGTTACCCAACAAGAAAAACAATTATTGTTTATTTTTCTTTATCAGATGTGATTTTTCTCTTTACTTCAGCCTCCTCCGCTCGTTACCATAACAACAGCATCCCGACACCACCGACTGATTCAGGAACTGAGACCATATGACTTGTTTGTTTTAATCAAACTGTGGATGTAGGGTTAAATGATCCGCTGCTTCTGACATAAATAATAATAATAATAATAATAATAATAATAATAATAATAATAATAATAATTAGATTTTAAAAGAGAAAGTTAAAACGAAACAGATTTTTATTCTATGAATCTGAATCTGTAAAGTAGAAATTTGCCAGTTCGAGTCACTGAACTGAATTTTCATTATTATTACTTATAACCAATTAGAATAATGAAATATAAAAATCCTAATAAAATGAGATGTTTTACTGTTTTACTTCACAAAAGAGAAGATAATTTTGTTTTTCTTCTACTTTAAGAGGTCCTTCACTCATACTTTAATACATCTGCTGTGGTCTCCTGTAGGAATAAACACCTTGTAAATCGTACTCTGGGGAAACAAAGCTCTGGTGCATCATTTTCAGGAACTAGAAGTGAGCCACATCACAGCTGAGCATCAGACGACAGGATCTGCAGTCTTACTTCCTGATATCTGGACATCTCTCCTCAGATTGGCTAACAGCAACATGACTCTACCACTGACTGTTTGCTCTGCTACGTTGACGCTTTATCTCCACCAATAACACAAGCCTGGAGGAGTTCTGCTGTCTGGTGGAGTTGCTAATGCTAGCAGTTAGCTTCTACTAGCTAAGATGTTCTCTGCTGTTTCCTGGACGTTAAACCAACAACAGCCTTCCCCGTCGTGAATCCATGAATGTTCGTGACAGTGTGACGTAGATCTGTCAGGCTTTTCTAATCCTAGAGTTTCACCGTCTGTTTTCTATCAGAAGCTACTGCAGGAGGTAGGTGTAGGAGACTATTTTCATGTTCAGCCTGCATGAAACACTCAGAGTGACCCGTTAGAATCAGAAATAATCATTAAAACATGGTATTTCAGTGAACCACACCTTTAAAACGATGTTTGTTTTTAGTCCAAACTTGGATTAATTTATTTTAATTATTTTTTTTTAGACTTTAACAGAAGTGAGTCCATCTGGTCCCGTCGGGTTGCTCACCTGCGTTGAGTTCCTTGCTGGTGGATTTAGGGATCTTCTTGCTGTCCGACGTCTCAGATTTGGTAGATTTCCTCTCCAGGGTGCTGTGACCTTTGAACTCAAGGTGACCCCTGTCATCGGGGGTGCCGGGGGTGGTGGCTCTCTGTCGGATCGGAGAGGGGGGGTACTGTCCAGGGGAGCAGGGAGACTGAGCTCGGTTCCTGTTGGACCTCATTCTGGAAAAATAAACCCAAAGTCACCTGGTGTGCGTGCGCATATATACATGTGTGTGTGTGCATGTGTGTGTGCATATATACATGTGTGTGTGTGTGTGTGCATGCATGTATGGGGTGTGTGTGTGTGCATGCATGTATATCTGTGTGTGAGTGCATGCGTGTGTGTGCGCATATATACATGTGTGTGTGTGTGCGCATATATACATGTGTGTGTGTGCATGTGTGTGTGCATATATACATGTGTGTGTGTGTGTGTGTGTGTGTGTGCATGCATGTATATATATGTGTGTGTGTGTGTGTGTGTGTGTGCGTGCATGCATGAATATATATGTTGGTGTGTGTGTGTGTGTGTGAGTGTGTGTGTGTGTGTGTGTGTGTGTGTGTGTGTGCATGAATATATGTGTGTGTGTGTGTGTGTGTGTGTGCATGCATGTATATGTGTGTGTGTGTGTGTGTGTGTGTGTGCATGCATGAATATATATGTGTGTGTGTGTGTGTGTGTGTGTGTGCATGCATGAATATATATATGTGTGTGTGTGTGTGTGTGTGTGTGTGCATGCATGTATATATGTGTGTGTGTGTGTGTGTGTGTTTGTGAGCATACCTTTTGGGCGTGGCGTGACCTTTACTGTTGCATTTGAAGGAGGCGCTCCGCACAGGTGTGTTAGGTACCTCCCCCTGTGTCACATGACATTTAAATGAGAAACATCTCACCTCAAACTGGGCCAGGAGCTTCGGGTCAGAAACAGAATAAAGACGAGTCTGCGTGCATCAGCAGAGCTCACCGTGGGTGTTTTAGCTCTGGACGTCTCCTCAGGAAATCCAGCCACGCTTCTGCGGTTGGAGGAACTCCTGAACAACCTGTTGTTGTTGGGGGAAGCTGTTTGATGGGACACACATGACACTGATGGGTCACAGACAAAAATAATTAAATTAAATAACAAAAAAATGCAAAAAATAGTTATTTTCAAAACATTTAAACTATGTTATCAATAAATGTGAAAATAAGGATTCTGGTGGTAAAACATCCAAATGGAGGACCCGTTACTGCTAGCATGAATTAGCACGTAGCGTAGGTGTGTTCTGGAACTGGAAAAACCACTAAGACACGATGCATTCACAGATCCAAAATTAAACACGATTTCTGAACGATGAGATTGAACCCAAATAGGGTTTTGTTGTTACCTGTACAGGTGAATATTAGTCCCATGAGTGGCTGACCCGTACTACCACTTTAGTTTTATGATCCGTTTTTAACCTTATTTTGGTTTTGCTAAAATAAAACTAAATAAAAACAAACAAGTCCTTCTGTTAAATCACTCATGACTTCACACGTTTACATTCTCTGGTGCTCATTCGTTAATCAGGCAGCTGTGTTGTTTCTTCAGTAGATTCATGCAGTCACAATGCTTTTATGCCTGTTTGGTATCCAGTAAATAATACTGCGTTATAATGCTGTTGCCATTTCACACGATCACAGCTAGAAAAATGAACGTGAACATTATTTGAGCAAAAAGCTGCAAATAAAAGCAGATCTAAGATTTTCTATTTAAAACCGAACTACTACTTTAGTTCTGTTTTAAACTCTTTATTAATGAAAACATCAGAGATAACCAAGCCCCCACAATGCGGCTCTAAAATTGGTCCCAACCCGGAAGTACCAAAAATTGCAGTTCCACCCTCATCCACTAGGGGCTGGTGTCAGAAGCGAGCAAATCCTCATTGACTCCCATGTTAAAAATACCAATTTCACAGCAGAAATAAACATGTTTACAGCCTGGTACCAGAACATGTTTTAGGTTTAAATGATCTAGTTTACACTCATGACAACTCTGAGGGGGGTGAATGTTTTTCTCACTCTTCTGTTTAAGTGTATTAAAAGCCTAAAATTCTGTATAATTAATGAGCATCAGACCCACGTGACCACAGAGCTAGCTCCGTGGAAAGGCCTCAGTAGAGCCTCGGTCTGGCTTGGAAACTGCTCCGGGATTTTGAGTGTGTGTGTGTATTCTTTTTTGGATATTATTGTGCAATTGTTGGACAAAATGACTTGCTGTGGCATTAATTGCACTAATAGAGCGTCCAAGGAGTCTCCACTCCATTTTTTTCGGTAAGTAAAATTATATTTATGTATTTTAGGTCACTGCCGAGCTGAGCTTAGATTTTAACATGTACTGTTTAACCATGACATTTAAATGTAATAGGGTAAAACCCAGTGCATTTAACATAATGCTGCACTTTAGAAAATGGGTTGAAATATAACATGTTGGTGGAGCTGGGTTCCCACTATCGGTATGGTCCCCTCCCCCCAGCGGCAGCTCTGCGCATCTCAGATCGCAGCGGCGCTTGTCTGCTGTGTGGCTGCCGGCTTGTGGAGCTCTCGGAGACCTCTATGTTCCACCCGGTTTTACCCAGCGGTCAGCCCGGCGTATCTCTGACTCAGAAGCTCTGGTGTTGTGCACAGTTAACTCCGGTTGTAGCTAGGTTGCTACCTCCATTAGCTTAGCTCCCACCTCCGCGTTAGCTTTGGGTTAGCTTCAGGTTAGCTTGT
>NC_091747.1:63112436-63117436 GCF_043380555.1 Nothobranchius furzeri
TGAAACCAGCATGAGTCAGACCTGATGAATCGTTTACCGCTGAGTTACTGAACTTCATGCTTAATAACTCAAGAGAAAAAAGGCCCAATTCATGACCAGAATAATTATAAAAACATCCATGACTCTGTATTAAATGAATAAATAAACAAGCAAAAACAAATGAATAAATAACACCAGGATTGTAAACTGAGATCGTCTCAGGTAGAGAAATGACGGAGGTTTAGAGAAATCCTGAAAACAAAGCTACTCCGACTCTGGTTCTGCTGCTTTAGGGTTTGTAGATGACGCATCATAACGTGTGAAACCAGCAGACTACAGGTGACCCACCGCCGCTCTGATGAGAAATGGATTATTTAACCTTTTTTTTAGGGTTTGGGTTGTAAAACTGGACAAAAATGTTTCTAAACAGAAATGTTATTATTTACCATCAGAGACAGCTCAGTTACCATGACAACGCTTGTAAGCTTGTGCATGTTCTAATTCATGCAGCTCAGGAAGTAAACAGTGGGCTTGTCACGTCAGTGAAACCATCGACCGTTCCAGTAAACACCACCTGATCCTGATGGTGATGTCATCCTCCAGAGACCAGAATGATTCCAGCTTCAGGTGATTCAATAGGAGGGGGGGGGGGGGGGGGGAGGGGGTTCGCTAACACGATATAAAACCATCTACCTGTGTGATAATTTATGAATGGTTTAGTTTGTTGGTGTCCAGATCTCCATCACCATCAGCACCATCATCATCATCATCATCATCAACACCATTATAGGGCTGCACAATATATCGAAAAATTATCGTCATCTGGATAACAGGACGTGCGATAGGCCCATCGCAAAGCACGTCAAAAACGGCGATAAATGTTTGGTTCAAACATTTCCATCCGTGTCATACATCAACTTTTTGTAAACCAGCTCTGTTTTTTACGTGGAAGTATTATTTGACCAATCAAATGTAGCCCTTCTGATATGCGGCCAATCAGATGGGTCAGTTCACGTAATACGCCCGCCCCCTACGTAGACCCTTAGGATGGAAATCAACACCCGAACTGAGTTAGCGGCGCCGTTCCCTTGTTCGTCATGCTGGCTCAGAGCAACGAACGCACTTTGTGCTGATGTTTCTGGAATCAGCGCTGCTTTCAAACGTGAACGTGAGTCCGCTCGGTGTCGTTAATCATTTTTACCGGGCTGACTCCGACACGTGCCGGTGAACCAACCCACCTTCATGTCACTAGTGTTAGCCCCAGGCTCCGGTTAGCTTCCAGCTAAAAGGCTACAGCACTCTCCTCCCAGTGCCACCCTGCTAAAGAGGGCCTGGAAAAGTTCCCCCACACATCAAAGTGATTTTTCATTTATGAGCTTTTATAACCTTGTTAATCAGGATAGTTGATTTGCTGCTGCACATAAACTGTCAGTCAGAAGCTCTGCTAGCCGGTTATCTTAGAGGAGCTAGTTCAATTTGTTAGCTTGTTATCAGAATCATAGTTGCAGTTTCATCATCTGAGCTGCTTTTTAAGATCTAGGTAAACTTGTTCAATTTGGGGTTAAAAACAAACGTTTTCACATATTTTCCATGTAGTTTTTTGCCAGTTCCTCTTCTGAAAGGTAGACAATTGTTTTTCTCTTTCCCTCAGAAAATCTTAATATTCTCCTAGTTTGGCCCAGCACAGTTCACTTCCCAATTACAGCAACAGCCTTATAACCACATAAGTGGAGAAAATGTTCAGTAGCAATGAGAGAATTTGCTGTTGCATTTAAGTGATGTTAACTGTTATTTAACATTTAAACTTATTTTCTGATTTTTTTATTTATTAAAAAAAAAACGCTGGTGAGGGATGTTTTTCTGTATTTGGAGCTTCAGAAAAAGTTTTATGGTGGAGGTGATGTTTTAAAGTCACTGAGAAACTGCATGCATGCAGTTTGTTGTTTTGCTGCTAATACAGTAGCAGGTGCAGCTGCTAATACAGTAGCGGGTCCAGCTGCTAATACAGTAGCAGGTGCAGCTGCTAATACAGTAGCGGGTGCAGCTGCTAATACAGTAGCGGGTGCAGCTGCTAATACAGTAGCGGGTGCAGCTGCTAATACAGTAGCAGGTGCAGCTGCTAATACAGTAGCGGGTGCAGCTGCTAATACAGTAGCGGGTGCAGCTGCTAATACAGTAGCGGGTGCAGCTGCTAATACAGTAGCGGGTGCAGCTGCTAATACAGTAGCGGGTGCAGCTGCTAATACAGTAGCGGGTGCAGCTGCTAATAAAGTAGCGGGTGCAGCTGCTAATACAGTAGCGGATGCAACTGCTAATAAAGTAGCGGGTGCAGCTGCTAATACAGTAGCGGGTGCAGCTGCTAATACAGTAGCGGGTGCAGCTGCTAATACAGTAGCGGGTGCAGCTGCTAATACAGCAGCAGGTGCAGCTGCTAATACAGTAGCGGGTACAGCTGCTAATACAGTAGCGGGTGCAGCTGCTAATACAGTAGCGGGTGCAGCTGCTAATACAGTAGCGGGTACAGCTGCTAATACAGTAGCGGGTGCAGCTGCTAATACAGTAGCGGGTACAGCTGCTAATACAGTAGCGGGTGCAGCTGCTAATACAGTAGCGGGTACAGCTGCTAATACAGTAGCGGGTGCAGCTGCTAATACAGTAGCGGGTGCAGCTGCTAATACAGTAGCGGGTGCAGCTGCTAATACAGTAGCAGGTGCAGCTGCTAATACAGTAGCAGGTGCAGCTGCATATTTTTGCAATAAAAATGTTATGTTGTAATGGAATTCATGCATTAGTTTCGTTTGCTTTGAACCCAGAGCAGACGTCACACGCCAGACGACATCAACACTGCATACTTTAGTATTTGTTCATTTATCGCGAGTAATATCGATATCGCAATATTAAGCAATGTTATCGAATATCGCAGGTTTTCCTAATATCGTGCAACCCTAAACCATTATCATCATCATCATCATCACCATAAGCACCCTCATCATCATCATCATAATCGTGAACACCATCAGCACCATCATCATCATTATCATCATCACCATCAGCACCATCATCATCATTATCATCATCACCATCATCATCATCATCATAATCATGAACACCATCATCACCATCATCATCATCATTATCATCATCACCATTATCATCATCATCATGATCATCATCATCACCATCATAATCATGAACACCATCAGCACCATCATCATCATCATCATCATCATCACCATCATCATCATGAACACCATCATCATCATCACCATCAGCACCATCATCATTATCATGAACACCATCATCACCATCATCATCATTATCATCATCACCATCATCATCATCATCATCATCATCACCATTATCATCATCATCATTATCATCATCATCATGATCATCACCATCACCATCATAATCATGAACACCATCAGCACCATCATCATCATCACCATCATAATCATGAACACCATCAGCACCATCATCATCATCATCATCACCATTATCATCATCATCATAATCATCATCATCACCATCACCATCATAATCATGAACACCATCAGCACCATCATCATCACATCCATCATAATCATGAACACCATCAGCACCATCATCATCATCATCATCATCGTCACCATCATCATCATGAACACCATCATCATCATCATCACCATCAGCATCATCATCATTATCATGAACACCATCAGCACCATCATCATCATTATCATCATCACCATCATCATCATCATCATCACCATTATCATCATCATCATTATCATCATCATCATGAACACCATCAGCACCATCATCATCATCATCATCATCATTATCATCACCATCACCATCATCATCATCATGAACACCATCATCATCATCATCACCATCAGCACCATCATCATCATCATTATCATGAACACCATCAGCACCATCATCACCATCACCATAAACATCATCATCATCATCATCATCATCATTATCATGAACACCATCAGCACCATCATCATCATCACCATCACCATAAACATCATCATCATCATCATCTTCATTAACATCAGCATCATCATCATTATCAAAATCGTCATAAACACCATCAGCACCATCATCATCATTATCAACACCATTATCATGATCATCATCATCATCAACATCATCATCATCATTAACATCAGCAGCAGCAGCAGCACCATCATCATCATAAACACCATTATCATGATCATCATCATCATCAACAACACCATTATCATCATAAACACCATCATCATCATCATCACCATCAGCATCATCATTATCATGAACACCATCAGCACCATCACCATCATCATCAACATCATCACCATCATCATCATCATCATCATCATCAACACCATTATGATGATCATCATCATCATCATGAACGCAATCAGCACCACCATCATCATCACCATCATCATCATAAACACCATTATCATGATCATCATCATCATCATAAACACCATCATCATCATGAACACCATCAGCACCACCATCATCATCAACATCATCACCATCATCATCATCAACATCATCATCAACACCATTATCATGATGATCATCATCATCATGATAATGGTGTTGATGATGATGGTGTTTATGATGATCATCATCATCATCAACATCATCATCATCATTAACATCAGCAGCAGCAGCAGCACCATCATCATCATAAACACCATTATCATGATCATCATCATCATCAACAACACCATTATCATCATAAACACCATCATCATCATCATCACCATCAGCATCATCATTATCATGAACACCATCAGCACCATCACCATCATCATCAACATCATCACCATCATCATCATCATCATCATCATCAACACCATTATCATGATCATCATCATCATCATGAACGCAATCAGCACCACCATCATCATCACCATCATCATCATAAACACCATTATCATGATCATCATCATCATCATAAACACCATCATCATCATGAACACCATCAGCACCACCATCATCATCAACATCATCACCATCATCATCATCAACAT
>NC_091747.1:63124936-63129936 GCF_043380555.1 Nothobranchius furzeri
TTACCAAACAACATAAATTTTGTTTTCTCTAAATTTAGTGACAGTTTATTTACATCAAACCATTTTTTAAATTTATTTATTTCCTGTGTGACCACATTAAGGACCTGTTGCAATTCCACACCCGAGCAAAAAACATTTGTGTCATCTGCAAACAATACAAACTTCAATACTTGTGAAACCCTATAAATGTCATTTATGTACATTATGAATAGTTTAGGTCCTAAGACTGATCCTTGAGGTACCCCACATTGTATCTCTCTTAGTCCTGATTTATGTTGATTTATTTGCACATATTGTTGTCTATTTGATAAATAACTTTTTATCCAGTCCAAAACTATACCCCTGAAACCATATTTTTCCATTTTTCTCATCAATACGTCATGGTTTACTGTATCGAAAGCTTTCTTCAGATCTAAAAACAACCCTATTGCATGCTTCTTTTTGTCAATGCATTCTGTTATTTCCTCATTAAGATCAATCAGTGCCTGGACTGTCGACCTATCATTCCTGAAGCCATACTGGCTTTCCGTCAGCAACTCACATTGATCAACAAAATTATCGAATCTTTTAACAAACAGCTTTTCTAATATTTTGGAAAATTGTGATAGTATTGACACAGGTCTATAATTTGTAAATTGATGCTTATCTCCTGTCTTGTAAATAGGAATTACCCTGGCTACTTTCATGTTATTCGGAAAAACCCCTTTTGAAAAGAAATATTACAAATGTGTGTTAATGGTTTTACAATGCCCTCAATCACACATTTCAGTGTTTTCATATCAATATCGTTCCAGTCTGTACTGGTTTTATTCTTCATATTTCTAACTATCTCATGAATCTCCTTCTCATCAACTGCTCTTAAAAAAACTGAATTTTTATTTCTTTCAACATACTCTGTGGCATCCATTTGTATCTCATCAACTATTATTTTTTCCTCCAATTTACATCCTATGCTTACAAAATATTTGTTGAATTCATCCACTGCTTCATTCATGTTTGTAATATTATTTTTTCTCTCTATAAAATGTTGTGGATGGTTATTATTCCCTGTCTCTTTCCTAATTACGCCATTTAATACTTTCCAGATGCCTTTTATGTTGTTTCTATTGTGCTCTAACTTTTTAATAAAATATTCACGTTTACACCTTCTCATTATATTTATGAGTTTGTTTTTATATCTTTTGTACTTTTGTTCTGCTTCTGTCGTTCTGTTTTTTATGAATTCTCGGTAAAGTGTGTTTTTTTATTTCATGCATTTTGTAGTCCTTTTGTCATCCACGGTTTTTCTTTATACTTATTCCTCTGAATATTTTTGATAACTGGACAGTTTCTGTCAAATTGACTTTTAAATATATTTTAAAAAGTATCATATGCTTGGTCTACTTCATTTTTTTCATAAACAATATTCCAATCTTGTTCTAATAAATCATTTTTAAGACTATTTAACCTCTGGTCTGTTTTCATTCTTTTATACATATAGTTAGTTTCTTCTGTTTCATTTTTATAATGACAGTCATAAGAAGCAAAAACTGGTAGATGGTCACTCATATCACTTATTAATAACCCACTTTCCACCTTTTCTTCCGTTATATTAGTGAACATATTATCTATTAAAGTAGTGCAGTGTAATGTTATTCTAGTCGGTCTGGTTATCAATGGAAATAAACCTAGACTGGACATTATATCAGTAAATTCCTCTGTACTTTTGTTTTTATTTGGATTTAGCAAGTCTATATTGAAATCTCCACAAATAAACACTCCCTTCTGGTACAAATTTGTAAACATCTCCTCCATTTTATTCTGAAATGTTTCAATCTTAGAGCCTGGTGTTCTATATATACAGCTTACTAATATGTTCTTCTTCTTTTTCATGCTTATTTCTACAGTTACACATTCCATCACTCCCTCAATAGTAGTCGTCATCATTTCCGCTTTTTTGTAATTAAGATTTTTGTCAATATAAAGTGCCACCCCTCCTCCTTTTTTTCTTATTCTGTCTTGGTGGATAAAGTCATATCCATGCAATTCAAAATTTCCTTCCTTTTTATGTGTTATCCAGGTCTCTGATATGGCAATGACCGTAAATGGTTTCTTGAATTGTGCTATATATTCCTTGATGGCGTCAAAATTTGCATATAAGCTTCTGCTATTGAAATGAGCTATTGTCAAACTATTTTCTGACTTCATCTTCATGTTGAATTGTTCTTCATTGTAATAATTACATTCATGTATTTCATTATTAAAGAAATTGTAATCAGGATCAATATTGCTGTCAAAATCCCAAAACCCATCTTTACAGCCTATTTTTGTGTCAATATGTAGTTCATTTGTCATCCTGTTCATTATAAATTTCTAATCTCCCTCACACTCATCACGTTTCAAAATCCAAATATCATTGAAAGATCAAGTCCTAAATGAAATTTCATTTTCCTCATATTTTAATCTACACATTCCATTCCTCTATCCCATCATCTCTTTTACTGAAATTGATCCAAATCTTCTAAACATTTAATCACCCGTATCTTTGCTTCTTCTGGAGTTCCATTCAATTTAACAAAAATTTTACAATTTGCAGTCCAGGTACCCTGGATCTTTTTCTGCTTCCTCAGAAAACGGGCTTTCTTTGCAATTTCTGCATTATACTTTGTCAGATGCTCATTTACATAGACCTCAGTTCCTTTCAACTTTTTTGCCTGCTTCAGGAGTGAATTTTTCATCTTTCTGCTCACAAATCTCATTAACACAGACACTTTTCCCTTCGTATTCCTACTTGATAAAACATGACATGCTTCAATGTTGTTCTCACTGATTTCAATACCCTTTGAGTGAAAGAAAGTTGTTACCTGCCTTTCCACATGATTCATATCTGTATCAGTTGGTTCCTCCCCATTATTATTTGCTACTGCTCGAGCATATGATCTAGGTTTTATATCAACTCCTGTAATGACAACATCATTTATTCTTGAATATTGCTCTAGTTCATCCACTCGTTTTTGCAAAATATAGATTTGTTTGTCCTTCTCAACATTTTGTTGTTTCAGTTTTTTTACTTCTTGTACCAAATCCATAATACTTTTCTGTTGTTGCCTGACTGTTGTAAGTTCTTCAGCCAGAAAGTCAAGTGATTTTTTAATTTCATCCACTTCGTCATTATTAATCCTCTTTGGTCCCATCTTGAAAAACTGTTACTATCAGCAGTTAAACCTGTTTCTTGGTAGCTTGTGTTGAGGCCTGTAGCCAATGACTCACCCAGTTGCTAATTGCTGATGTTGAATCCTTTAGCCCAGCTTCCTGAGTTGATGCCTGTAGCCTGTGGCTTTTCCAGATGCTGGTTGCAGGTATTTTTTCCTTTTTAGCAATTAGTGTTTAGTAAAACCTGGGCTTCCGGGCATATTGGCCTATGGTATATCCCAGAATCGTCTGGTGGTGGTTTGTAGGCTGCTGCTGGCCATCATCATCATGAACACCATCAGCACCACCATCATCATCAACATCATCATCATAAACACCATCATCATCATCATCATCATTACCATCAGCACCATCATCATCATCATTATAATGAACACCATCAGCACCATCATCATCATCAACACCATGAACACCATCAGCACCATCATCATCATCACCATCACCATAAACATCATCATCATCATCTTCAATAACATCAGCATCATCATCATTATCAACATCATCATCATCATACACCATCAGCACCATCATCATCATCATCATCATCATAAACACCATCAGCACCATCATCATCATAAACACCACCAGCACCATCATCATCATAAACACCATCATCATCATAAACACCATCATCATCATCATCATGATCAGCATCATCATCATAAACACCATCAGCACCATCATCATCATCATACACCATCAGCACCATCATCATCATCATCATCATAAACACCATCAGCACCATCATCATCATAAACACCACCAGCATCATCATCATCATAAACACCATCAGCACCATCATCATCATCACCATCACCATAAACATCATCATCATCATCTTCAATAACATCATCATCATCATCATCATCATTACCATCAGCACCATCATCATCATCATTATCATGAACACCATCAGCACCATCATCACCATCACCATCACCATAAACATCATCATCATCATCTTCAATAACATCAGCATCATCATCATTATCAACATCATCATAAACACCATTATCATCATCATCATCAACATCATCAACATCATCATCATCAACACCATTATCATGATCATCATCATCATCATCATCATCATCATCATCATAAACATCATCAGCACCATCATCATCAGCAGCAGCAGCACCATCATCATAAACACCATTATCATCATCACCATCATCATCATCAACATCATCATCATCAACACCATTATCATGATCATCATCATCATTATCATCATCATAAACACCATCATCATCATCATTAACATCAGCATCATCATCATCATCATCATCATAAACACCATCATCATCATCATTAACATCAGCATCATCATCATCATCATCATCATCATAAACACAATCATCATCATTATTATCATCATCATAAACACCATCATCATCATTAACATCATCATCATCATCATAAACATCATCATCATCATCATCATCATCATCATAAACACAATCATCATCATTATTATCATCATCATAAACACCATCATCATCATCATTAACATCAGCATAATCATCATCATCATCATCATAAACACCATCATCATCATCATTAACATCATCATCATCATCATCATCATCATAAACACCATCATCATCATCATTAACATCAGCATCATCATCATCATCATCATCATAAACACAATCATCATCATTATTATCATCATCATAAACACCATCATCATCATCATTAACATCATCATCATCATCATAAACATCATCTGCAAGATCATCTTCATAAACACCATCATCATCATCATCATGATCATCATCATCATCATCATAAACACCATCAGC
>NC_091747.1:63132436-63137436 GCF_043380555.1 Nothobranchius furzeri
TGATCATCATCATCATTATAAACACCATCATCATCATGAACACCATCAGCACCACCATCATCATCAACATCATCATCAACACCATTATCATGATCATCATCATCATCATCATAAACACCATCATCATCATGAACACCATCAGCACCACCATCATCATCAACATCATCATCAACACCATTATCATGATCATCATCATCATCATCATAAACACCATCATCATCATGAACACCATCAGCACCACCATCATCATCAACATCATCATCAACACCATTATCATGATCATCATCATCACCATAAACACCATTATCATCATCATCATCATCATAAACATCACCATCATCATCATTATCATCATAAACACCATTATCATCATCATCATCATCATAAACATCACCATCATCATCATTATCATAAACACCATCATCATCATCATTATCATCATCATAAACACCATCATCATCATCATTAACATCAGCATCAGCATCATTATCATCATCATCATCATCAACACCATTAGCCTCATCATTAACATCAGCACCATCATCATCATAAACACCATCAGCACCATCATCATCATCATCATCATCATCATCATAAACACCATTATCATCATCATCATCATCATCAACATCATCATCATAAACACCATCATCATCATCATCATCATAAACACCATCATCATCATCAACATCATCATCAACACCATTATCATGATCATCATCATCATTATAAACACCATCATCATCATGAACACCATCAGCACCACCATCATCATCAACATCATCATCAACACCATTATCATGATCATCATCATCATCATCATAAACACCATCATCATCATGAACACCATCAGCACCACCATCATCATCAACATCATCATCAACACCATTATCATGATCATCATCATCATCATCATAAACACCATCATCATCATGAACACCATCAGCACCACCATCATCATCAACATCATCATCAACACCATTATCATGATCATCATCATCACCATAAACACCATTATCATCATCATCATCATCATAAACATCACCATCATCATCATTATCATCATAAACACCATTATCATCATCATCATCATCATAAACATCACCATCATCATCATTATCATAAACACCATCATCATCATCATTATCATCATCATAAACACCATCATCATCATCATTAACATCAGCATCAGCATCATTATCATCATCATCATCATCAACACCATTAGCCTCATCATTAACATCAGCACCATCATCATCATAAACACCATCAGCACCATCATCATCATCATCATCATCATCATAAACATCACCATCATCATCATTATCATCATAAACACCATTATCATCATCATCATCATCATAAACATCACCATCATCATCATTATCATAAACACCATCATCATCATCATTATCATCATCATAAACACCATCATCATCATCATTAACATCAGCATCAGCATCATTATCATCATCATCATCATCAACACCATTAGCCTCATCATTAACATCAGCACCATCATCATCATAAACACCATCAGCACCATCATCATCATTATCATCATCATCATCATCAACACCATTAGCCTCATCATTAACATCAGCACCATCATCATCATAAACATCATCAGCACCATCATCATCATCATCATAAACACCATTATCATGATCATCATCATCAACATCATCATCATCAACACCATTATCATGATCATCATCATCATCATCAGCAGCAGCACCATCATCATCATAAACACCATTATCATCATCATCATCATCATAAACATCATCAGCACCATCATCATCATCATCATAAACACCATTATCATCATCATCATCATCATCATAAACATCATCAGCACCATCATCATCATCATCATAAACACCATTATCATCATCATCATCATCATCAACATCATCATCATAAACACCATCATCATCATCATCATCATAAACACCATCATCATCATCAACATCATCATCAACACCATTATCATGATCATCATCATCATTATAAACACCATCATCATCATGAACACCATCAGCACCACCATCATCATCAACATCATCATCAACACCATTATCATGATCATCATCATCATCATCATAAACACCATCATCATCATGAACACCATCAGCACCACCATCATCATCAACATCATCATCAACACCATTATCATGATCATCATCATCATCATCATAAACACCATCATCATCATGAACACCATCAGCACCACCATCATCATCAACATCATCATCAACACCATTATCATGATCATCATCATCACCATAAACACCATTATCATCATCATCATCATCATAAACATCACCATCATCATCATTATCATCATAAACACCATTATCATCATCATCATCATCATAAACATCACCATCATCATCATTATCATAAACACCATCATCATCATCATTATCATCATCATAAACACCATCATCATCATCATTAACATCAGCATCAGCATCATTATCATCATCATCATCATCAACACCATTAGCCTCATCATTAACATCAGCACCATCATCATCATAAACACCATCAGCACCATCATCATCATCATCATCATCATCATCATAAACACCATTATCATCATCATCATCATCATCAACATCATCATCATAAACACCATCATCATCATCATCATCATAAACACCATCATCATCATCAACATCATCATCAACACCATTATCATGATCATCATCATCATTATAAACACCATCATCATCATGAACACCATCAGCACCACCATCATCATCAACATCATCATCAACACCATTATCATGATCATCATCATCATCATCATAAACACCATCATCATCATGAACACCATCAGCACCACCATCATCATCAACATCATCATCAACACCATTATCATGATCATCATCATCATCATCATAAACACCATCATCATCATGAACACCATCAGCACCACCATCATCATCAACATCATCATCAACACCATTATCATGATCATCATCATCACCATAAACACCATTATCATCATCATCATCATCATAAACATCACCATCATCATCATTATCATCATAAACACCATTATCATCATCATCATCATCATAAACATCACCATCATCATCATTATCATAAACACCATCATCATCATCATTATCATCATCATAAACACCATCATCATCATCATTAACATCAGCATCAGCATCATTATCATCATCATCATCATCAACACCATTAGCCTCATCATTAACATCAGCACCATCATCATCATAAACACCATCAGCACCATCATCATCATCATCATCATCATCATCATAAACACCATTATCATCATCATTAACATCAGCATCATCAGCACCATCATCATCATCATCATCATAAACACCATCATCATCATCATCATCATAAACATCACCATCATCATCATCATCATCATAAACACCATTATCATCATCATCATCATCATAAACATCACCATCATCATCATTATCATAAACACCATCATCATCATCATTATCATCATCATTAACATCAGCATCAGCATCATTATCATCATCATCATCATCAACACCATTAGCCTCATCATTAACATCAGCACCATCATCATCATAAACACCATCAGCACCAACATCATCATCATCATCATCATCATAAACACCATTATCATCATCATTAACATCAGCATCATCAGCACCATCATCATCATCATCATCATAAACACCATTATCATCATCATTAACACCATCATCATCATAAACACCATCAGCACCATCATCATCATCATCAGCATCATCCTCATCATAAACACCATTATCATCATCATCATCAACATCATCATCATCAACACCATTATCATGATCATCATCAGCAGCAGCAGCAGCACCATCATCATCATAAACACCATTATCATCATCAACACCATCATCACCATCATCAGCATCATCATCATCATCAGCATCATCATCATCATCAGCAGCACCATCATCATCATCATTATCATCATCATCATCATCATAAACATCATCAGCACCATCATCATGATCATCATAAACACCATCATCACCATCAACACCATCATCACCATCATCAGCATCATCATCATCATCATTATCATCATCATCATCATCATAAACATCATCAGCACCATCATCATCATCATCATAAACACCATTATCATCATCATCATCAACATCATCATCATCAACACCATTATCATGATCATCATCATCAGCAGCAGCACCATCATCATCCTCATCATAAACACCATTATCATCATCATCATCAACATCATCATCATCAACACCATTATCATGATCATCATCAGCAGCAGCAGCACCATCATCATCATCATTATCATCATCATCATCATCATAAACATCATCAGCACCATCATCATCATCATCATCAACACCATTATCATGATCATCATCATCAGCAGCAGCACCATCATCATCCTCATCATAAACACCATTATCATCATCATCATCAACACCATTATCATGATCATCATCATCAGCAGCAGCAGCAGCACCATCATCATCATAAACACCATTATCATCATCATCATTATCATTATCATCATCATAAACACCATCAGCACCATCATCATCATAAACACCATTATCATCATCATCAGCAGCAGCAGTAGCATCAACATCATCATCACCACCATCATTATCATCATGATCATCATAAACACCATCATCACCATCAACACCATCATCAGCATCATCATCATCATCAGCAGCACCATCATCATCATCATCTGACCAAGTCCTCCAAACACACCCACATCACCCCGCTTCTCCTCCAGCTTCACTGGCTGCCAGTCAATTTCAGGGTTCATTTCAAGATCCTGGTTCTGGTCTATAGGGCCTTACATGGACAAGCACCATCTTACATTGGTGATCTTCTTAGTCCCTACACCCCCAGCAGGTCCCTGAGGTCCAGTGACCAAAGCCTACTGGTTGTGCAGCACCAGGCTAAAGGTCAAAGGTGACAGATCATCTGCTGCT
>NC_091747.1:63144936-63162436 GCF_043380555.1 Nothobranchius furzeri
CTACTGACGATCTCCTGAAGCTACTGACGTTCTCCTGAAGCTGCTGACGTTCTCCTGAAGCTACTGACGATCTCCTGAAGCTGCTGACGATCTCCTGAAGCTACTGACGATCTCCTGAAGCTACTGACGTTCTCCTGAAGCTGCTGACGTTCTCCTGAAGCTGCTGACGTTCTCCTGAAGCTGCTGACGTTCTCCTGAAGCTACTGACGCTCTCCTGAAGCTACTGACGTTCTCCTGAAGCTGCTGACGTTCTCCTGAAGCTGCTGACGTTCTCCTGAAGCTGCTGACGATCTCCTGAAGCTACTGACGTTCTCCTGAAGCTACTGACGTTCTCCTGAAGCTACTGACGTTCTCCTGAAGCTGCTGACGTTCTCCTGAAGCTGCTGACGTTCTCCTGAAGCTGCTGACGTTCTCCTGAAGCTGCTGACGTTCTCCTGAAGCTACTGACGTTCTCCTGAAGCTGCTGACGTTCTCCTGAAGCTGCTGACGTTCTCCTGAAGCTGCTGACGTTCTCCTGAAGCTACTGACGTTCTCCTGAAGCTGCTGACGTTCTCCTGAAGCTACTGACGTTCTCCTGAAGCTGCTGACGTTCTCCTGAAGCTGCTGACGTTCTCCTGAAGCTGCTGACGTTCTCCTGAAGCTGCTGACGATCTCCTGAAGCTACTGACGTTCTCCTGAAGCTGCTGACGTTCTCCTGAAGCTACTGACGTTCTCCTGAAGCTGCTGACGTTCTCCTGAAGCTACTGACGTTCTCCTGAAGCTGCTGACGTTCTCCTGAAGCTGCTGACGTTCTCCTGAAGCTGCTGACGTTCTCCTGAAGCTGCTGACGTTCTCCTGAAGCTACTGACGCTCTCCTGAAGCTGCTGACGATCTCCTGAAGCTACTGACGTTCTCCTGAAGCTACTGACGTTCTCCTGAAGCTACTGACGTTCTCCTGAAGCTGCTGACGTTCTCCTGAAGCTGCTGACGTTCTCCTGAAGCTGCTGACGTTCTCCTGAAGCTGCTGACGTTCTCCTGAAGCTGCTGACGTTCTCCTGAAGCTACTGACGTTCTCCTGAAGCTGCTGACGTTCTCCTGAAGCTACTGACGTTCTCCTGAAGCTGCTGACGTTCTCCTGAAGCTACTGACGTTCTCCTGAAGCTACTAACGTTCTCCTGAAGCTGCTGACGTTCTCCTCATGCTTCCGTCGTTTTAAGCGAATGTATTTAAGAACACCGCTCAGAGAAAAGATATTGATCTGTCCTCTTTCATCTATCAGAGCAGCACATATCCTGGCAGCTGAATAATAAAAACTGCTCAGCAGCAAGATGAGAGAACACATCAGACCAACAAAGGTTTTTCAGTCTCCTCTGGTCCAGTTCTGCTGATCCTGTGGAAACTGCAGCTTCACGCTCCAGGAGACACGCCTGGTGTGGTCTTCTGCTGCTGGAGTCCACCTGGAGCAGCTGGTGTGGTTCTGCAGACCTTGATGGTCACCAATCTGACCAGTCTCCTCTGACATCCATCCCCACAGCTGCTCCTCACTGCACATCTACTGGTTTAAGACCAGTCTAGAGATAACTGTGGGTTCAAATCCCACTAGAGAAGCAGATTCTGAAATCTTTACACCAACAACCACTCAAGTCACCTTCACCACTCCTAGATGACTAAAACATGGAGCTTCTGACGTGATTAACCTCTCAGCTGCTGAATTAGTGAGAACATCATTTCAGTTAAAGAACATTGAATGTTCTAAAAGATAAAAACACCAATAATATAATTTTATATCCACCTGAGCAGCAGAAACATCCCATAATTATACTAATATAACTAACAGCTTCTGATAAAACACACCAAACCGTGACTGTGAAGCAGCAGCTGATGGGAAAAGGATCAAAATCCTCCTGAAGCTTTGATTTTCCTGACGTGAAACATCAAAAACATCCTGCGGCAGACACGTGACTCATCCATCCATCACCTGCGCTGAAACACAAACACTCACCTGTCATGTAAGCACGTCCCGTAGCTACCTGAGTCATCGACTGTCTTCACCAGAGGAACCGAGCAGGAGAACAGGGACAGCTCCGGTACCGTTCCGGTTCTACACGGTGACTCAGGAAGGCGGAGAGCCGGATGCTGGGAGCGTGAGAGGGGCGGGCACGGTTTAACGGAGCGGAAGACCGGAACCCAAATCTCCACACCGTTTATGAAAATCAGCTAAACTAAAAATTCAGTCAACATTTAATGAGCTAACATTTGTGTTATTTCATAATTTAAGCTAACATTTGTCTTTAAATATCATAAAACAAACAGAAAGATTATTAAACGTTAATTTAGGAATGTAATGTCTCAAATGTGCCTTTAAAATAAAAATAAAAATGTTTCCTACAAATACAAACCTGTGATCGCTCCGCATTTGGCAATTTACACGCGCCACGTGCGTCTCCTAGCTACCAGATAAATCTGTTTCAGGGTTACAAACACCAACGGCGAAAAAAACTTTATTATCTGAGTCAGAATGTTAGAAAACAATGGTTGTGAGAGTCTAGCGCTAGCTAGCTAGCTAGCTAGCTACACCGCTACAAACTCAGGGTTAGTATTCACGAGCAGGGGAATTGATGCCCTCTAGTGGACACAAGCTGTAACTACACCCTTAGCACTAATGAACCACTATGGCATTTTAGCGTTAGCAAGATGTTCTTACGGTCTTTTTACCCTATTATTTAATTAAAAACACAAATAAAACTGTGTGTATGTAACGATCGTGTGGAGTCAAAAGTGCTAAACCCAACATTTTGTAGACTTTAGCAGAAAAATGCAGGAAAATGGCCCCCTCCAGTGTCAACAAATGGAACTACATGCTAGTTCTGCTAAAGTCATTATTCAGAAAAGAACATGCTAATCTTCTTACTTCAGTCAAGCAGGAAAAATATTTATCTTTGTTTTTGTTCTCTTGGGAATATTAATATTAAGAATAATAAGGACAAGGAGGAAAGAGAACTACCTTCATAAAGGTGTAATAGTTACTGACTAAAATATTTCCTGTATAGTCTTTCAAAATAAAAGGTTCTTGCGTTTTGGTGTTAGCAAGATGGGAACTCGTTCTAACGGTCTTTTCTCTTTTGCTTTAGGCAAAACTGAATGCAAACTGTATCAGAGTAACAATGTGAAACAGATGGTTGAGTGGAGTAGAAATACTCGGTTAGCAACAGCCTAGAAAATCCGTTTTATTGCCTCAACATGAAAAAGGAGGGGGATTTGTCTCCATCCAGTGGTGAGAAGCTGGAACTACACTCAGTAATGAGCGTTTGACCAACGTCACTGCACACTCTCTTATCCTAACCCAGGATAACTAAAACCGGACATTTTTAAACAGGGAATATCTCATCCAGCAGCTTGTCTCTGGGTGATTTGATCTGCCTTAAAATGATAATTTCTTTATATATATTTATTATACAACTTATTTTGTTTTTTCTATTAAAAAATCTCCTATTTTTATTCCTGCCCTGTTTAGACAAAACAACACGTGCTCTTATAAAAGTCCCACACGAGCTGTTTTTGCCTCTAAACACCTTTTTTTCTCACGCTGCTACGGAACTGGCTCGTGTCTGAGCGCACGTGCCACGCACAAGCGAACCCCGGCGGCGTCATTACGTCATTCTCAGAGCAAACTGAGGCTGGCAGCTGTAATATGGGTCAGTGCAGATTTCACTGCTACACACTCACGTTTACTCTGTCACAGCTGATCACAGCGCTATAAACAACAACCAGAGGCCTAAAATAAACATTAAAATAATGAATGTGGAGCCATCAGGCTGGGAGTCAGCTGCAGGTCTGAGCCATGGGGAAAAAAGGTGGATGCTACCTTCAGGTCAGGACTCTGGTCCACCAGCATGGTGAAATCATGGCTGAGCCAAAAGGCCATGCTCTGGATTTACTGGTCTTCTTTTTCTACCCTCACTGATTCCACCTGGTGATGAAATGTAGATCCTGTCTGGAAAATCAGGCACCTCCTTGTCCTCCTCCTCATCAAACGAAGGTGCACATCTGACAGGGAGTCCACTTGGCTGCTTCATGCTGGAAAAATTCCAGGAATGTCCTGCTAGAGAAAGCTCCAGAACTCTCTAGATGTGTGCTGTCAGGCCTGGGAACACTCAGGGATCCTGCATGAGGAGCTGCAGGGAGAAGGAAGTCTGATTCCCACCTAGATGTGTTTCATCCATAACCGTGGATGGATTAGAAAAAAACAAACCAACCTTCCTTCACTCCTCAATCCAATTCCTGAACACTAATCTGCCACCGATCATGTAAGTGGTTATTATCTGTCTCTCCTGACAACCCCCCCCCCCCCCCCCCCACCCACACACACACACACACACACACACACACACGACACACACACTAATTGGTCTTATGCAGTGAGAAGGGGAATTAACGCCCTCCAGTGGCGAAAAGCAGAACTGAGCTGGTTTAGAGAATATTTAACCCTCCTGTCAGTGAAGCATAAATCCTGATGCTTTTATTGTTATTATTAATGTCAACAAGGAGAAAAGGGAACTGCACTTATGAAGTTACAATGTTAGCAGAAACACTTCTTGGTAATTCTTTCAAAATAAAATGCTACAGCATTTTAACGTTAGAAACAGTGTCTCGCTCTAACCGTGTGTTTCTCTTTTCATTAAAGTGCTAAAAGCACAGCTAAATGATGATTTTGTAACCGCGTTGAACACAATGGTTGTGTGCAGAAACGACCGGGACCACAGGAGCACCGGGACGCAAACGTCTTCTGTATCATTTAGGTCAACTTGATAAAAACACGAGACATGGTTTTGCAGATTTGGATTTTCCGCCCTCTTGCGGACAAAAGCTGTTACTACAGGAAGCGTTCATAAAGCTACAAAACACAGTCAGCACTTCCTGTAGTTTCCTTAAATAAACGACCCGCACTTGTATGGCCAGAGTAAGGACTCTCTGGTGACCACAAGGCGAACCCACAGTAGAATTAATTCAGTTAATATAAAATAAATATTAGTTAAAGGATAAGTTTATAGATACTAATGCAGCTTAGCAGATACAAACTATTAGTTATAAGTTCAAAGACCAATAAATGCACAACTGCATCTAATAAACACAGACATTAGTCATAAAAGGTCCATATTTTGTTTTAATCAGGAAAAGCATTCATGTTTTGGGATTTCAAAATAAATGTATAAACTACAAAAAACAAGAACAATAAAAACTAAACGCAATATAAAAATTTGGTGAAAAAGCTACATAAAAACTGAGTGAATGTTTGATTACAACAGCTGATTTAATTGGATGTTCGACTTGTTAAATCAGACGAATGACATTTTTTATTATAATGAAATATTATAAATACACGGTTTAAAAGGCAAAAATGAAACCAAGTAACATTTAATAACTTCATAACATTCCTCTGAAGTTGGTTTCTCTCACCTAGAACCAGATGCAAGAGTAAAAACTCTAAATGTCGTTTCTACTTTGTTATCCTGATCAGGTTTTTGCTTTCTGATGGTGTGAAAATGTGAATCTTTTATGTCACAGAAAAAGAGCATTTATCCTTTAAAATGATGAAATAATTTCACATCAGAGACATTTATAGTTTCACATTGAGTTTAAAATTATTTATGTGACATATTCTAAAAATATTCAATAAAAAACAAAATGTTTACAGTTTTTTTTCCTTAAACGACACGGAAGAGAAGTCTTCAGTTGTGTCCACATAACGGCGTCTCCTCGTTGAGCAACTTTACATAAAAACATGAAGCATTTTAAGATTCATGCATCCGATTCTGACTCAATAACCTTCTTCCTCCTCTCCTCTGATGGGTGTGAGTTATGTGTTTACCACAGAGTTTGCACCCTAACCCTAAAAACGTTAAAACTGCTTAAAGGCACAGAAAAGCTGCATTTTAGGCGTTTCTTTCTGCAGCAAACTGAAACAAAGGTTTAACATCACTGCTTTTAAATTAAAATGATTATAAAATTCCTGCTTTTTAATGATTTTGCTGAAAGTTTAAGTTATTTTGAGTGATTTCAAAATGAAAACAATGTGAACAAACTGTAAATCACAAAGAAAATACGATGTAATAAAGGTTATTAAAATACGTTCTCTCCTCTTTAACAGAGTAAAAAAATCAGCTGAACTCCAAAGAGCTCCAGAAGTTTGGAGAACTGCTCCATAATAACTGAGCCGTGACTCAAGACGTTTTCACAGCCTGCAGGAATAATAAGATGCAGCTTTATGCTCATTAATGTAAAAATGGTTTCCAGTGATTCTATCGAACAGAACTTTTATCCTGACCCATCATCGAGATCGATGAGCCGAAAACGTCCACCAATCAACCAAATCTCTTCTGCAGCGTCGCTTCAAACGTTTGTTTCCAACGTTCCAGTTCCTGGTTCTGATGACCCGAGTGACCCACGGCAGCAGCGGCTCACCAGGAGCGATGAAGCTGCTGGAGGGCCGTGTGAGGGTGAGGAGGCTGGAGATCCTGGAGGAGCCTGACTGGGTCTGAGGTTTCTGCAGAGTCAGAGACCAGAGTCGCAGGCCAGAGGTCTGAAGGCCACCTCCATGTTCTCCTCCATGATGAGGTCAAAACGGCACATCAGAGGTCTGAAGGGACCAGAGCGGATCTGTTAGCGTCACCACGAAACCAACCGTCTGTTTCTGGTGAATCTGTTTCTGAGGATCCAGCATGTAAACATGTTTAATAACCACAAAAGTCTAAATCAGTTCCTGAAGCGTGTTTCTGGGTTAATAATTACACGTGATTAGCTCCCTGAACAGCCTCTGTTCAGGGAAATAGAGTTTGGCTGTTAGCCTCAAGGGCAACCTGCTGGCTTCATCATCACTGTAAGTCGCTTTGGACAAAAGCGTCTGCCAAATAAATAAAAATAAACACATAAACACAAACGCGTCTGATAAATGCATGAACATCTTTAAGGACTGACGAGCTAACGGCTAGTCGACTAAAACCAAGGCGAGTGACCATCTTAAATCCTCTCCCAGTTTTCATGTTGACTCACGTCAGGTTATTTTATAAAGTTTTATGATTATTTACATAAATTTTAGTTAAGAGCGACGAGTTTCAGCTGCAGCTGCCTGCGCTACTGGAGCTCGAGTCTGACAGGAAGTTCTTCATGCTTCTGCTGCAACAGAACCGGGATTAATGTGAGGGTTTGTGAGATTTAAACGCCCGGGGCGACATCAGCAACTCTGGTCTTCACTCAGACTAGCCGTTAGCTCATCAGTCCTGAGAGGTGTAAAGACCATTTCTCTGAACAGAGGCTGTTCAGGAAGTTGTTGACCGCGGAAAAGACAGGAATGACGTTAAACACACTTCCTTTGATCTGATGAAGCATCCAGTAAAACTGAGTTTGGCATCTTGAGACGAGCTTCAGGAATAATAACTAAAATTTGGATCTTCGACCACGTTTGTTCCGACCCGACACGCTCAGGGTCCCTGCTAGATGTGTGTCCCAGTCACACAAACCAGTTCCCAGCCTCGTTTCCGACGTTCCGTGGGATATTTTCCAGAGGAATTTCCTGCTGATGAAGAGAAGCAGGAAGAAGCTGAAACGTCTGACCTGTCTGGATGCTCCAGCGGCGTGAAGCGGATCCTCAGCAGGCGGATCTTGTAACGAGGGCCGATGATGTTCCCGGTGCTAATCCGCATGGAGATCTTCTGGATGTGCTGCAGGTCTTCATCAAACTGGGCCAACAGCCGGCTGGAGGTGTACTGCTCCAGCCGCAGGTGCCTGCTGCCAGGAAAACCAAAACCAGAATCATTACAGTAAAAAGGGCTCCGTCCTGTAATCTGGTTCAGATTACAGACTATAATCCTCAGATCTCATCAAACTCATTAAATCAGACTTAAGTAAAAACATTCAGATTAATATAAATATGTTAAAATGAAAACTTGAGCATTATTAACACGAGTTAATGTTTACTTAAAATTACTATTTTATTATTACTTAAATTTATGATAAAATTATAATATTAGAAAACTTTGTGACTCCAAATTAAAAAAATGTTTTTATTTTTCCGAGTGTGGACCTTAAAGGTTGATTAGTAGAAAAACCACCTCAGATCTTCAGATAGTCTGGAGAGAACGGATCCAGAACCAGTTTAAAGGATTACAGGACTGTTTTATTCCCTTACTGGTCGATCCGGGCCTCGGTAGAGTTCCTGCCGCTGTGCAGCCGGATGTAGACCACCCCCCAGCGCAGGTACTGGTTCCACGTCACCATG
The DNA here is from genome assembly GCF_043380555.1 of Nothobranchius furzeri. Lineage (NCBI taxonomy): Eukaryota > Metazoa > Chordata > Actinopteri > Cyprinodontiformes > Nothobranchiidae > Nothobranchius > Nothobranchius furzeri. The sequence continues at coordinate 63,153,191 of NC_091747.1, forward strand.
TCCACCCTGTAGATCAGCTCTGCCACACAGAGGGTCACAGATGAGTGCTGAAGCATTTCCAGCTAAAACGTGCTGCAGCAAAGCCAAATGAACCTAATTTAATCCAGATTATTTCAGATCTGAGCGACCTGGTGAACTCACTCCTGTAGGGCAGAGAGGACGTGGTGCTGAAGAAGACCTTGGTCTGTCCCAGTCGTACCAGAGCGTCTCTCCACTGGCTCATGTTGTGTCCTGCAGACAGAACCGCCACTCGTGTTCAGGTTCTGAAGCTTCGGGTTCAATCTGATCTGTGCTTTTCAAAATAAAACGACCACAGGAAACTTCTGTTGGCTTTTCTGGCCCGACTGCATCATCTGTGGTTTGTTTTAGGTGAAAATGAAGACCTGCTTCATGCTTCCCATCATGTACGCCATCTTTAGTTTAGCTGGTTTAAAGCCCTGCTCTTATTCAACAGGAACAGGTCACTGATCTGTAGATCTGCTCCCATCACCTACCGAGTACGGGACAGGAAGCGGGTTTGAAGGCCTCACACTGCAGACACTGTCCATCCAGGAAGCGTCCGTAGGAGGAGCACGGATAGCCGGTCAGCTGGCAGGTTTGGTTCAGAGAGCACAAGAACAGGAACACGGAGCGCTGGTGGTCACACACGAAGTAGGATTTACCTAAAGGTCAGAGGGAAGAAGCTGTGAGTGTGTGTGTGTGTGTGTGTGTGTGTGTGTATGATTTTTTTCACCTGCAAAGATGGTTTTGGGACATCCCGGCTGGTCGGCTCCACCGTTGGCGTAGAAATCAACGTGACCGTGAGCTCCTCTGAGTCCAAATGCTGGAAAAACCCAAACAAACTCTTAGATTATGGTTATAAATAAAACACAGGTGGGTAATGGCTCCGTCTCGGTTTCCAGGAACACACGTGTCACCAGCCAAAACCAGGAAGTAATTTTAGGCAGAATCGTGTGCATGATGTCTCCGTTTCAGTTTTATTACCATTCAATGATTAATAAGACATTTGTTTTGATTATTTCATCTCTCAGGCTTAGAATGTTGTTTGGTGCTTGTTTTATTCACCTGGACTGAGTTATCAGTGGCTTTAGATGAATTACCGTGAGTTTGAATTATTATTATTAGTAAAGACCTGCTAACTTCCTTTGTAGGTCACTTTGTTGTGAATTTGTTGAGTCAGTTCAACTGAATTTACTTTATTTAAAGAGCAAGTCACCCCCTACCAGATTCTTACTCCACTCCCACTTCCTGTTTGAAAAATGGAACAAATGCTGTTGCCTAGCAGACCGAGGAGGCGGAGCTGCTAACACACACACACGCACACACACACACGCACGCACGCACGCACACACACACGCACACACACACACGCACGCACGCACACACATACACACACACACACACACACACAGGCTCACACCGACATTGTGACATCATATGGTACCAGCTAACGTTCTAGGGTACCTCTTAGCCAATAGCGATGGCAGATTTAGATTCAAATGCAGAGCAGAGTTTTTACCTGACAACGGCACGACACTGACAGTTTCAGGCAGAACATTTAAATTTTAACTAAAATGCAATAAAGTGCAAAACTATTGACGACATGTGTCTGCAGCACGATTAGACACTCATTTATATAGTTTATCAGAAAAATAAGTTGGGTTGGGGGTGACTTGCTCTTTAAACAAGACCAATCAGCCTAAAGGTCTGAACTGCAGCATAAAGAGGAACATTTCTGTAAAACTAAACTAAAACGCTCGGACTCAGTCTTCATTATGAGATTATGAGTCACGTTTGATTTCTGGATTATTAATAATCTGAGTTAGATTCTCACAGTTCATGTCGGTGTGAAGAACGTCCACAAACATGGCGTCGGAGGGGTCCAGCCTGTCCTCCGGTGTGGCGCTGGTGAACATCGGCCCGGCTGGATCCAAACCTGAGACCATAGAGAAGCTTCACACTCAGGTGATCATGTTTCTGCAGCAACACTGGAGGGGGTGGAGCTTAACCTAACCCTAACCCTCGGATCCATTTTACCTGTGATGCGGCCGATCTTCCCCTTCAGGTTTGCCCCCACAAACCCCGCCAGGTGAGCTCCCAGACTGACACCGATGAGGTGGATGGAGCTCAGAGAAGCTCCTTCCTCCTGCAGATGTACACCGTGCAGTTGAACTCACAGAAGGTTCTCCGTCCTTTCATCTTTTTGTGAAATATTCAAACAGGATACGAAACAAAACCCAGGTGAGTAAACCGGTCTCACCTGCATAGTCTTGATGAACCCCGTCAGGTTGTGAGCCGCCTCCCTCGTGTAGCTCACAGCAGTGAAGTAGTTGAAGTTGGCTGCTCCTCGGTTCCAGTCCACCACGATGATGTTCATGTCCTCCTGCTGGGCCAGCAGGTGCACTACGTGGTTGATCCAGATGGGCGGGGCTCCGGTGGGACGGTACCCGTGGATGACGAAGGCAGTGGGACGGTGGAGGTCGAAGAGCGGCTGCGAGGACGGGTGGTGGTGATTTATCTCACGGCCACATTCCAGGTTGGAGCGGGTGTAGAGCAGCAGCCGGACGTAGAGGCTGGTTCCCATGAAGCAATGAGACAGGTCCAGGTCAGTGAAGTTGTCACACGTCTCCTCTGTTCTGGTCTCATCTTGACCTGGAGGACATTTGGGATCAGATGAAGTTCCACGAGTTTGTATTAAACTGATGTGTCTTAGTCAAAAACCATTATCTGTGTCCCCGGGGTACCCCAAGGTTTACCACTGGGCCCACTGCCTTTTGTACAACTACACCTCTTCCTTTAAAGTCTTTGTCCACTCGTCTCCATCTTCAGCTTTAACAGACGATACTGTGTAGTGACACTGAAGTCTTACTACAAAGGTCAGCTTTTCTCCTTCAGATTTTCACAAACAAGAACAAAAACCTCTCTCGAGTCCCAACATCAAGCCATGTTTTTCACTCACGTGCTGCTAAAAGTCTCGTATCAACCAACGTGACTCTTTAAAAGCACGGTTTAGTTACAGATAAAAATAAATAAACATTCTGACACGTAATATTCTAACCCTCGTAGTTCCTCGTTTATAATCTAAGGAAACGGCTTCCTGACCCGCTGAAGACCGTTTGAGGGGAAATGGAAATACTGGATCATCTTTGAGGATTTCGTGACTGCTGCTGAGGTCATCGGGTTAGCGTGTGATCCTTCTAGGGTTGTGGAAACCCAGGGAGTCCCTTATGATGTCATCGCTGTGAGGATGACTCAGGTTCACGCTTACGCTCTTCCTACATCAGAGGTGACTCACACCTGCGTGTTCAGACGGAAGTTCTCATTCGTTTATTAACGTGTCGCATTTTAAACTTCCTGGGCATCAAAGTGAAACTTCCCCACGTTCCCACGCTGATGGTGATGAGCTACATGTAGTCGCAGCTGCCCTGGGGCTCACCGACAGAGGTGAGGCTGCTGCGCAGCGGTCCCTCCGACCACCAGCTGCAGGGTTAAGCATCTCTTCTCCCTCCGCAAACTAAGAAGAGCAAGAGCACCAGCCCCCATCCTGTACACTTTCTACAGAGGCACCATCGAGAGCATCCTGTCGTGCGGCATCACTGTGTGGTTCGGAGCCTGCGACGTTTCCTGCATTCAAACCCTCCAACGTATAGTGAGAGCAGCAGAGAAGGTCATCGGGGTCTCTCTCCCCTCCCTACCAGACATTTACAGCACCCGCCTCACAAAAAAGGCCCTTCGCATTGCGGCTGATCCCACTCACCCGATGCAAAGCCTCTTCCAGCTGCTGCCGTCAGGGAGGAGACTGCGGAGTCTCAAGGCCAGGACCAACAGACTGAAGGACAGCTTTATCCATCAGGCAGTTAGGAAGCTAAACTCCCTCCCGGCTCTCCCCCCTCTCCTCTCTTTTCCCCCACAGTCTCCCTGAACTTGGTTACTGTTTTTATACTAAATGTTTATTTTCTATCTAGCGAGAGTCTGAGAGTAACGTAGTTTCGATTCTCTGTATGTCCTGTACATGTGGCAGAAGTGACAATAAAACTGACTTTGACTTTGACTTGCCCAAGGGCACAACGACAGCAACAGACTGAGCGGGGCTAGAACCTGCAACCTTCCGATTACGGGGCGAGCGCTTAACACCTGTGCCACCGTCGTCCCCCTGTGTTAGACAGACAGGTGAGTGGGCGGGGCTCTTAGCCCCATAAAGCTCAGAAAACAACATGGCGGCTCCTGTAAACGGACAGTTTTGGCTTCACTTTCAGTGTTTTAGGCACGTTTCCACACAGGAAAGGTTAATTCTACACAGCACGTATTTTTATGCTGAATATTAATTTTGTTTTCATGTTTCTCTGCCAGATGAGGCAAATCCTGCCTCTGCAGGTTTCTTCCTGTTTTTCCTCCCACCGTCGCCCGGCTCTTGCTCAGGATGCAGAAACGTGTTAAAGCGGAGGTTTTCCTGGACAGCTTCCCTGGAAATTTCCACCCTGCTGAATCTGATGGTGTAATACTTGGATTAAATTGGTTTGTATGTAACTGGATTACAATCTAGATCTGTTTTGGACTGAACTGGATTGATGGTAATTTAATATGAACTAGATTACAGCAGCCAGAGACGACTTCCATCAGGAATTGGAGTTTCATGAGCAGCGGATTAGAGCTGAATGGGATGAAATAAAAGGGAATTATGATGAAACAAACCTTCCTCCACTGTTCACCTGCAGACACCTGTGACGTTTGGCTCCCCGGTGGCACACATGCATGCAGCACCGGCCCCAATAGGATCAGGCTGCTATATAAAACTCCTCATCCCATCACCACCTGCTTCATCGTTAACCCAACAGCTGATTACAGCTGCCCGTCAGTCGATGAGGGAGGGGCTAGCGGGGGAAAATGGGTCCAATCCCACCTGAGACCGAATCTTTGAGTGTGTCTGACCGGCAGCAGACGGACACAAACACCACCAGCTGATTCCAGCAACACAGATGGAGATGGCTTTAAATAATCTCTTCTTTCCACTCCTCACTAAGCTGTCTCCTCATGCAGCATCACACACTAACGAAGTCCCGTTCTCCTGCTGGGTTCTTACCTTCACAGAGCACCAGCAGTCCCAGCAGACCCAGAAGTCTGTGAGGAAGCATCTTTCCTTCAGCTGCAGGAACAGAGAGACACAGACGAGGTGGAGATCTGGATTGAGAGTGAAGGAGGAACCGACTGAGCCCAGGAGATCCCTGTCAGGATGGGAGAGAGGAGCCGAGGGGAGGGGGAGGAGGTGGTGCCTGATGGATCAGGCTCTAGAAGAGTAGAGATGGAGGAGGACCTGCAGGAACATTTAGTTCTGGGTTGGATGTTTGTTCATGAAGTCAACATGAAAATCCTGCATGACGACTTGAACGTCCGCTACAGAGCATCCTTTACCTTTACTACGTCCTCCTTTTATGACATTTAACTTTTAAATAAACACTCAGCGTCAGATATAAATAAAGTTTAACTCAGCTTTAACCCTTTTCCATGAAGGAGTGCTGCAAAACAGAGGACCCTATCAAAATAAAAGCATGGTGGGCTCATCCTCCATCTTACTAAATAAAATGCAGATAAAGTAGTCCTCTTTACTCACTTTCATTTAATCTAAAACGTTTGTCTTACTTGCTTCCTGGTCATGTGACCTTTGTTTCTAGGAGCTATGTATTTTTGAGGCGGTGTGTCTAAAGCTGCTGGACCCAAAATATTTATTTTCAAAGTTTTTTTTAAAAACAGAACACGTTTTTCCCTGAAACGCACCGTCACACACGCTAACCGCCACAGAGAAGAAAGAAACCGTTGGTTTTAATTGGAGCAACGACACAAAACATGATGATTACATTTATGATGTTTAACTTTAATTGTTATTTTATTCGTGGACAAACGACAGGGTCTTACCAAGCAGCTAAGCTAAAGGATTAAACCTGGAAGCAGCAAAGGAAACTTTTTCAAACAGGAAACCTGAAAGTGACGCATAGATAAACACAACGTCTTTGTCTCCGGGTGACTTTTTATTACAGACGCATGAAAACAGGGTTCTGGATGAAGGCTCGTCTCCTCCCCCTCTCTGATTTAGGGTTCATGTGTGTGACGCACCTCTGATGGTTATTAATAGCTGCACAGACTAACCACACCGCGACCCACCCTGCACTCTCAGAACCAGCACCTATAATTTACCACCATCAGAGAGCCGAGGCTCTGCAGCGAGGCCGACCCGAGGCTCACGCTGATGCCAGAGACGACGTTCAAACCTCACGGTCGAGTAAAGGCGGAGTCAGAGCGGCGCAGGGAGAGAAAACGGCAGGATTTAAAAACACGAGCTGGTGCACATCGGACAGGAAACACTCGTCCTGGAAAAGAGTTTTAATCTGGGTTTTGGTCTGACTTTAATCAGAAAACAACAAACTGTTTGCCAAACAGCTGATTCCCAGATCATCAGCTCTAAACTGGGCCAAAGCTTCAGCAACTCTGGAGCATTTGTGTTTATATTTGTAACTCTTCTGATGGTTTTTAAACCCGTCCGTGTTTCTGGAGGCTTCCTGTGGTCGGTCGGACTGGACCTCAGGTCTGCAGAACAGTCAGGTCAAAGGTCACTGTGTCCAGATCATCTAAAGAGCTTACCTGTAGAGGCCACGCCCCCTCAGCAGTCAGCTGACGTCACCGAGGCCAGACGGGGCTCTGATTATGTGAGCAGACTCTGATATAAAGAGTTCAGATCAGGTTTTCCTGCTGGAGCGACTCCGTGAGAAAAGATTTAGCTTTTATTTGTCGTAACCGGATGCTTCAGACGAACAAAGAGACTTTTGCTGCTGATCTCAGTTATTTGGTGTTTAAAGACTGAAGATAATGGCGGCATATTTCTGGATGTGCCTCACACACCACTGAGGTGTTTCGTCCTCTACTCACAAATGAATCAATAACTACCTTTAAAACAACAGAACAGCAATAAAAATAAATAAAATTGGCCCTTCCACCTGTAGATCCTCCACCAGGGGCAGCAGACTTATGGGACTGGGTGAAGGTGCTAATCCTGATGCTCCATCGGGAGGCTTTAAGGACAGAAGTGGTCTCTATGGAGGACAACAATCTACTCATGTTTAGTTTTGCTGTGTTGCCACTTCCTGTTTTATTTTTGTTGTTTGTTTATCTGTTTGGGAGAGGAGCTCTTCCAGCACATCTCCATCCACACGAGGAGAAAAGACGTGAACCTCTCAGGGATAAATATGATCTTCAGATGAATATAAACATCTCCAGATGTTTCCATCAAGCTGCTCTGAGTTTTGCTGCCTCACTTTGTGCCTCTGTACCTTTTTGTTGCTTCCTCTTTCATCCTCTACGTCCGCGCTGAAGATCTGCCATTTTCACACGTCTCACTTCCTGTGGAACCTGAAGACCAGCTATTTTGGTTTCTGGTGAACATGCAACAGCTTCTCTTCCCCTCCCGAGCTCCGACCCAGAAAGCTGATCTGAGGTTCTGCGGGTCCACCTTCGTCCTCCTGGAGAGAAGAAGCAGGTGGATGTGCGCTGGTCTCTGACCACCATGGCAGCAGCTCTGCCGGCGTGCTACCATGGTGCCATGACCAAGCAGGAGTGCGAGGACCTGCTGGGGAAGAAGAACAACGATGGGGCGTATCTGATCCGAGACAGCGAGAGCATCAAGGGAGCCTTGTGTCTCTGTGTCTAGTGAGTAAACGTCTCCTTTTGCCTCATCGCTGCATGTGGAGGATTCCAGCTGCAGCAGGCCGGGCGTTCGGTTACGTCCGACGTGGACGAAATCATAAAAAACAACATTTTTACATGCATGAATGAAGTCTTGTGCAACAACAGCCCAGAATGTGCAAAGGCTCTACATGGATAAATGTGTTCGTCCTTCTGGTTTCAAAAATAATGACTTTAGAGTTTATAACTGAGTTTTGTGAAACTTGACAAAAAAAAGTGTAAAATGACTAAATTCCTCTCTTTTCTCAATAACGAGGCCAAATGAGCTGATGATAAAACGTGCAAATCAAAGGAAATGTTTACTTTAGCCCTTTGATGCATGAATTATGAAATCTTCAACCATGATTTTTTTTAAACAATTTTTTTCATTCGTCTTTAGGTGTGAATGAAACAAATTTCAACAATTTTTTTTGTAAAATTTTATCATTTACAAATAATTTATTACATGTCCACTTCAGTGGACAGCGTGCATTCTGAGCATGAAATATGTTGGCTTGACTTACTGAGGTCCAAATGGAGGGGCTCACATGCAATAAAGTCTTCAACAGCTGTGCTTAACAGTAAAAACAAATAACAATTTTGAGTAGCTGTCCACTGTAGTGACCGTTATGCATCAAAGGGTTAGAGCCGCTGCTGCTGCGGGACTTTTGTTTGATTAGTTTGTTCCAGACATTCGTGCTTCAGTCATAAAATCCCAATCTGATTAGATTTGCAGCTTAAATCCATCATTACAGAAATTATTTGATCCTAATGAGTTCATTAGTAACAGCTGAGCGCACGTGTTCGTGCTGTTGTTTGTAACGAACTTTAGGATGATTGTTGTAAAAACATAGATGTTGGATTTAAACTGACGGGTCAAAAATTCAGTTTAACCCAGAACCTCCCTTTGCTGTTTGTTTTGTGTTTCCTTCCGGGAGCCTCAGAGCCATTTTCGCTCGATCGTGTTTAGATTTCTGAACAAGATAAACTCTCCCACCATGAGCCTGGAGCCAGGAGATGAGGAGTGTGAGACACCTTTGGGAGTAGTTGGAGATCCAATTAGGAGTAAACTGAGGACGCAGTCCAACATTTTTGAGCCAACTGGAGATGAGAACCTTTACATGACCGTTGCTGTTTATTCGTCCAGAGGACCCAACCCGTCTGGTTATGGTTCCGGATAAACAGCACGACCCAGATCCGAAACTTCCCTTTTTGTGTCTCCTTTTGGTCTCCGACAGCCGACAGTGAGAACTACGGTTTGTGGAACTCCAGACCCGTTTGGGAGGAGTTGGAGACCCTTTAGAGACGAATCTGATGTTTCTAGTCTGACAAAACTGCCAAAAATCAAGGAGCACAAGAGAATAAGCTATAAACACACTACATCTGGCCTTGTGCACATTTCCTGAAAAACGACCAAAACAAAGTTTTTGGTTGTTTTAACAGATGCGGAAGTTCGGCGGGGTTGAAATTTCCTCCGTTTTGTTCCCACCGGTCTTTGTTTAACGCAGATTTGATGGAAACAACTTCTGTTCTCTC
>NC_091747.1:63167436-63174936 GCF_043380555.1 Nothobranchius furzeri
CGTGTTCTTGTTCTGTCCGTGTTCTTGTTCTGTCCGTGTTCTTGTTCCGTCCGTGTTCTTGTTCCGTCCGTGTTCTTGTTCTGTCCGTGTTCTTGTTCATGTCCGTGTTCTTGTTCATGTCCGTGTTCTTGTTCTGTCCGTGTTCTTGTTCTGTCCGTGTTCTTGTTCTGTCCGTGTTCTTGTTCCGTCCGTGTTCTTCAGCTCCAGGATGATGTAACATGCATTCAACATGTTTCTGAAAGATGTGCAGAGAAAAAAATCAACACCTCACCAAACAAACCCTTACATCACTCAGATTAGACGCTTTTAATCCAGTCATCTTTTTAAAATTATATTCTGTCGTTTCCACAGACGGCTGGAGGTGTGCAGGAGACGTATTTTAAGACTTTGGATGATTTAATCCGTAATTATAAGAGGAAGCACCAGGGCCTCGCCATCCACCTGCATCACTCTGTCAAAAGGAAGACGTCACTGTTAATCCAAATGGCAGAAAGGCCAGAAACACCTCAGAATGTACGTAGAACACCTGGAGGAACATCTGGAGGATCAGCTGGAGGAACATCTGGAGGATCAGCTGGAGGAACATCTGGAGGATCAGCCGGAGGAACATCTGGAGGATCAGCCGGAGGAACATCTGGAGGATCAGCTGGAGGAACATCTGGAGGATCAGCTGGAGGAACATCTAGAGGATCAGCCGGAGGAACATCTGGAGGATCAGCCGGAGGAACATCTGGAGGATCAGCTGGCGGAACATCTAGAGGATCAGCCAGAGGAACATCTGGAGGATCAGCTGGAAGAACAGTTTGCAACAGATTTACCAGAAGACCTGCCCCTTTGCCTGTAGAAGAAGAAGAGCCGGACTACGCGAGTATGTTGGACTTCTTTTGTTCTTCTTCTTAAAGTTCGTTATCATTTATGGTGTCTTCTGTTTTCTGATGTTTCCTTCAGACAGTCCTTCTTCTGTGTACGAGGAGGTTCTTCCTGATTAACACGGACTTCTATCTACAAACCAGTGAGGACGCACATGAAAGCATCTTCTGGAAACAGAGGAGGATAAATCTACAGACTGAGTCTTCTGCAGGAAAACAAACATGTAGAGTTTTTGGACTTTCACGTTTCTCAGAGCTCTGCTTCTTCTTTCTGGACTGAAACAAAAGCACAGAAGATCAGAGGAGACGGAGCGCATTCATAAGTCTTAAATCTGTTTCTGTGTGTCCCAAAAACAAAGTGGACAGTAATGTTTTCCAGCTTTGTGATGTTTCCACTCCCTCTGCAACATCTAGACACCCCTGGTGTCCAACAGAACCGGGTCATCCACACCAGGACTGCAGCAGACCCGTCCAGAACATGAACCCTGACCCAGACAGAACCCTGGTCCAGACCCACAGAACCCTGATCCAGACCTACAGAACCCTGATCCAGACCAGGATTGTGACTCTGGATCCGTGTTTTCTGAGGAACCGGAGAGTAAAAGTGTTTTTTTGCTCTTCAGGAAGTAAAATCTTCCAAGCGTTTTATAAATTATTATTGAATATTTACGTGACGTGCCATCGAGGTGTGTTCTCTTCTGAAATGTGCAGACGTCTTCTCCTCATAATGTTCTTGTATTTGCTGAGTTCGACGGTACATTTCTGACTAGCAGACTTTTGTGTTTTTGGATTTTTGGAGCGAAAGTTGAACTTTTTGCCTGTCAGACACATTCAAACAAAACAAATCGTGTCCCAGCGACAGGCTGGCTGCTGGACAGAGAGAGCCCTGAGATCGGATTGGCTGCTTTTTTTTATGTGTCGATGTGACTCTGGCTCATCCCTTGAGTTATGGAGTCTCCTTCTGCCTGAAGGATCAGGCAGGAGGACCGGCTGAGGAGCAGACAGCAGCTGTTTGAGCCGAGGCATGAATGGACCGAAGAAACCACAACCGTCTCGTTAGCTTGCGGCGCCCACCGCTGTTTTTGCTGACATGACATGGACCTTTGTCCTCCATGAAGACAGGTGGTCAGTAAACTGTGGCCTCTTTATTAAATTATTTAAAACATGATAAAGTTTACTTTTTACTTTTATTTTGGAGGATTTGATCGGGATGTGACAGGAAGCAGCTTTGTGTCAAAACAGAAAACGAACTGATTGATGCTGAAATATTATGAAACAGACCAAATGAACATCATTATGATGCTTCATAAATCTGTTGGATGACTGGAATCAGCCAACAGTCAGCAGCTGCTTCTGAAGCTCTAAAGTCTGGTTTTTTATTTGGTCTGTGAACGCACCATCTCTGCACATTACAGCAACAGGCTCGCTCTGACTGACCTGCTCCACTGCATCTAATCTGATTTCTTTGTAATTGAATTTGTTTATGATGATACGGATCAGAATCGGCCTAAATCATGGTTGGAGAGTCACAACGGCACATCTCTAATTATTGCATTTAATTTAAATGATTCTTTTAGCAGACGTAAACCTGATAAAACAAATCCCTTTATCCAATTTTAGTTTTGCAACTGTGTCCTTTTGAAACACGCTCTGCCTTTAAGATGCAGCCATCATAAATCTACAAACATAATCCTGTCATAATGATGATGTTTTGTTAAAAAGTTTAGTATTATGTAATATAAACGAAAAGAAAAGTGAAAAACGTTAACGTTTCTAAGAATTGTTCTCGGTGTGGAGGATGAAAGGTTAAATCCGGGATGGAAGACAAACATAAAAGCGGTAAAAAGGACATTTTATTCACGAGCGTTATTTGTTGACATGTTGCGTTAAAACAAGTGAGTAAATTAACTTCCCACAGTCTTTAGTATCAGCCTAAAACATGAGATGTAATTACATCTTTTCACATTTAAAGTGTCAAACCGATGCAGGAAGTGAACCAAACATGTTCCAGTCTGAACTCTTAAAACCTACTAAAGTCTGCAGCTGCGTGTTTTATAACATAGAGTTATAATATATTTAGCATTATGTTAGATAAAATAAAATCCTATTTTCATTACTTAACTTAATAACCTCATGTTGTTGTGTTTATGCAGCTTAAGAACCAAATAAGAGAAGCTCGTGTTGCTCAACAGTAGAAGCACGGACAAGACCCAACCACACATCCTGTGTCTGTTTTCACACCATCTTTACACACAAGCCTCACTCTTTCTCACTCACACAGCTTCCTGATGCTGTTATGTCTAAAATATTATTGCTGCTGTTAAATTATCGCCACATTTAATGATGGTAACAATGCAGGATTCTGTAAAATATTAAAGATTTGATTCCATTATTTGCACTGGAGAAAGTGAAGGTGAACAAGAGACACAACAAGCAGAATGGAAAAGTGGTGTCACAGATGATAAACCAGATAGACTTCGCTCCAACCACAGTTAACATTTACTGTGCTCATCTGCAGCTAACCTTTCCATTCTGTTGGTTAGCTACAAGCAAGGGCGGAAATCCCATTTCGATTTTGGGGGGGGACAATAAACAGTAAAACTTCAGAGAGAAGCTTTTGGGGGGACATGAAAAAAATACTCTACAACACTGTATGTCCTTATAAGAGACTGACCTGAGACTCTGTGTCTGACCGGCTCTCGCTGCCTGGGCTCCAGTGACTGGACTTTGCCTAATGAAACCATTTAGAAAAAATTTCATTTCTTTCTTATAGATGTCTTTATCAAAATGCAAGTTTCTACTTACTTGACGTTCTGGAGCATTAAAAAACGACCTGATGTCTGCTGTTTTTCGTTTCTCTGCCATTTCAACCGACCTGGTCTGCTGACAGTTGGACAGCAACACACACACACAGATGGGATATTGTCATTAGAACGGAGCTGGAGGATATTGATCAACAATAATATTTTGCCAATTTTGTACATCTCCATAAGCATCCTTTCTTTTTGTTTTCATTTCAATAACAAGACTGTGGCCTAAAACGGAATAAGCAATTCAGAATAAAGATTTAAAAGTAGATCATTAATAGTTGAAGCAACATGTCCTGAAATGACACGGCTATTAGCTGACCAGCAGCTAAACGTGTGGACGGATGCAAAGCATTAATTTTAAGTACTAAAACATATCCAACTTTTCACAACAAAGAGAGAGAACATAAATGTCAAATTAAATTTTTATTAAATCACATAACATGAAAGCTACTAAAATCCAAATAGTTCCATATTGATTTTAATATATTTGAAAATTTCCTTCTAAATATGTCTAGAAAAAATAACAACCTTCAAATCAGCTTTCACAAGTCACGTATCAAAATGACTGAAATCTCTTTAATAAATCATAGAAATGTTTGTAGGCTATTAGAGAATAACTGTAATATTTAATAACTTTATCTAAGTCCTATGATACAAAAATCGAAATAAATCCATTCATTCGTTCATTCATACGGTAACAGCGACTTCCGGTTTCTCCCCTTTAGGTTTCCTACGATATGACGTAGGCTGGTGTTTTGGACTTTCATTGGTACGAGGGGGTAAATAGTTAGCATTATGTTGTTGTAGTGCATGAACTTAATGTTTTAATCAGCTAATATATTCTAGTTTAAATTGTTTAGCGAAAACTCTTGTATTAACTTATTTTGATTAGGGATTGTTTATTTTTAATCTTTAGAAGAGAGATTAAGTTTGTCCGGTTCCCCCCGTCCTCCACATGGTTCGTTCCTCCCGGTTCGAAGCTCAAAGCGGGACGTTTCTGTTGTCGTCTGGCCGGTTGACGTTTCTCTGAGACGGAAAGAAACCGTAGGTACAGTGTTACAAATTATCATCTAAGTATTTTGTGACCACGCAGACAAGAGCAAATGTTTTCTTCAACTCTTAATCTGCTCCGATCGTTTTATGAACCCATGCTAACCCAGCTAGCTTAGCTGGTGTGTTAGCATTCTGAGTGATTCACGGGCCAGAAAGGTCAGGTTTGGGCACTCAAACGAGTTTTATCCGCAGAATAAAGAGTCGTTTCTTTCACAGGATGGATTTAACTACGTGTCTGAAGTCGCTGCTGCTGGCGATCCAACAGTACCGAGACAGCAGGACGGCTCAACACGCAGCGCAGCTGCAGAAACAGGTGGAGGTGAGCTGATGTGTTTATCAATAAACAGGAACTGATGCAGCCTGATCCGCCCATAGACATCTATGTGATGATGCAGCAGCATCTATGGGAAATTTCAGTTTCGGGCCCAGCAGCACTACTAGAACATCGTGATGTTTTTTAAAGGTAAAAAGAGGTTTTGGTGCACATCTTATTTCTAGTGGGAGGATACAACTCAGTATTCTGAGACTAATTTAAAAGATTTTTGCCCTACTTGGGCTCACTTTCCAGTAAAAAGGCTGTTAAAGTGTTTATTTGCCTTTATGAAAGCAAATGCAACTAAAAGTGGATGATGACGGCATGGACGTAATTTGGGGGGGGGGGGGGGGGAGACACAGGGGGGACATGTCCCCCCCACAAATTTTCCAAAGTCAAGTTTTGACCCCTGCACTTTCTACCATCGAAAAGCAATAATACTTTATATTAAATTGACACTGGTTGAGCTCTAGGACCAAGTAGAAACGTTTGTGTTGAAGCCTGTTTCCCATTAGAACATACTGTAAAGATTCCCCCCCCCCCCCGTGTCCCCCCCCCCCCCACACACACACACACACACACATCTAAAGTGAAAATTACGTCCATGGATGACGGAAAATAGATTTAATCCTTAGCCTATACCCGCTGGTCCACGAAGGGTTGTGGGGTAAAATTTAACTATGATTCAAAAAGCAATGAATAAAAATACAACATTTCATAACAAAAAGTTGAAACGCATTCAACATGTTTATAAAATGCAGCTGTGAACTTTATGTTGTGCTTTAACATTTAAGAACTGCGACTGACTCGTGTTTAGAAAGTGTAAATAAAAATAAACATGTGGGTTAAATGTTTCTATGCTACTGCTGGGGGAATATGTGCCTGTCTTTGCGTATGGAGTCTGTGTGTCTGTGGTCTACGTGTGTGCTGTGTTGTTTGTAGGAGGTGGCGGGCCTGAGGTGTGACCACCTGCTGTCCTCGGGTCAGGTTCTACCCAGTGAGTGTGTGAGTGGACTGGTGGAGCTCGCAGGAAACCCGAACACCAGCCCTGCTCTGACGAGCTCCATCATCTCCCTGCTGGAACACTTAGGTGACGTTTTTCTTCACACAACATGCTCCATCTTAAACTTTAGATCACCCCGACCTCATGAAAGGTTTTTATTTTATAACTTAGTACATCAGATCATGTGATATATACTTGTAGGTTTACTAAATCAGGGTTATGTCGGGCAACACAGAAGCAGAATCTTTATATTTTAACTCGCCTGCACCTGGTTCCTTCCAGCGAGTGACGATGCAAGTTGGGAGATTCTCCACAGCAGCTACAGCCTCAGCTGCACTCTGGCTGCCGTGATCCACGGCCACAGCACCACACCGGGACACCCTCTGGTGCTACAGGTAAGCCTGTCACCTCCATCAGCCTGATGGTTGGTGGTTTTAGAGTGTTTTTGTATGCGGTCCTGCTGTTGGAGATGAGTCCTGTAAAAGAAAGAGTTCCGTCCTTTTTAAAATGAGCCAAAATTTGAAAAGCTTATTTAATGCAGAATAGTAACATAATTGTGATTTAGGAACCCAGAAAGACTTGAGGCTTTGTTGTTCCCTTGAGTCCTGCACCTGAGTAATCCAGTTCGGGGTGAGTCACTAGTCCATGTTGGTTTTGTGTTTCAGTGCCTTCAGGTGCTGCAGAAGCTGACGTACAGCAAACGCACCTTCCAGTCCTCCAGCTTCATCAATGAGCTCATCGCTTTCCTCATGACCAGCATGTAAGAACCTTCGTGTCCCGTTGTCATGGACCACGAGCCCGCTTGACTTTCTCTTAACCCCTCTACCCATCATGTCTCACCGCAGCCAGTCTCAGAACGATGACATCATCATGCCGTGCCTCGGTGTCATGGCTAATCTGTGCCGGGATAATCCGTCAGTGCAGAGTCACATCAAGCGTCTGGTGAGTTCTGTGAACTCTGTTTCATTTTGAGCAAGTTGAGTTTATTGTTGACAAAACTGACTGAAGGTGTTTAATTCACCTTCCAATTAGAATAATTTAGATTCCTGAAAACCACCAATCATCAACAGCTGAACAGAGTTCTTAGGAAGAGCATGCTTGGTGACCCGGGGGGGTAGTTAGGTGTGCGTGTTTGTCCTGTTGTGTCACATGTTTATTTATTTATTTATTCCTGCAGGACAACGTCAAACCGTTCTATCGTACTCTGATCAACTTCCTCGCTCACAACAGTCTGACTGTGGTGGTCTTCACGTTGTCCATCCTGTCCAGTCTGACTCTGAGTGAGAAGGTGGGCGAGAAGGTGGGTGGAGCCACACCTGCAGAGATCACAGGTGGTGATCCAGGAGAAAGAGAAGGACAGAAAATCCTCGTTAACTACTGAAAACTCAGTTTTGCTGCAGTGCAAAGAAAAGTTTCCATCTTTAAAAAGTCGTCTAGGAGAGGGAGAGGGGC
>NC_091747.1:63179936-63219936 GCF_043380555.1 Nothobranchius furzeri
ATAAGAAAATTAAATGACGTCACCGAGGCTTCACGCCGCAAACGTCCAGGAACCGAGGTGAAAGTGTTTAAAGCTGTCTTCCCGTTTCCTTCTGTGTGCAGCTGCAGGATCCGGCGAAGGACTCGCGCGTGTCTGAGCTCATCGATGTTTATGAACAGAAACTGGCTGCTTTCGTGGTTCGTTCACACCCACAGACACGCTTAAACATGAATGTTTGTGTGCTTTTACTGGTTCGTCCGATGTGACGGGACTTGTTTTCATCCTCAGTCGAAGGAGAGCCGTCTCCAGGACCTGCTGGAGGCCAAGGCTCTGGCGCTGGCTCAGGCCGACCGGCTCATCGCTCAGTACCGATTACAGCGAGCTCAGGCTGAGGCCGAGGTAAGCGGGCGCGTTGAAACCCCCACATCCCCCACGGAGGCGACACCCACGGAGGCCACGCCCACGGGGGCGACGCCCACGGAGGCCACGCCCACGGGGGCGACGCCCACGGAGGCCACGCCGCCTGAAACCGTTCCAGAGTTCCACACGAACACGAATAAAGTTTTACTCGTCATTTAAAATCTGATTTAAGGGTTTTTTGCTACACGAACAACATAATCTCTGAATCTGAGATTATTCTCAGCCTTTACATCAACGGCATGAGTTCAGTTAACCTTTGAAAGGAGGGACCAAAGGTCAAAGGTTAAACGCTGTTTATGTTTCTGGGATCTGGAAGAGCTGCGGCAAATAAAACTGAATCCAGCAGTTTGTGGTAACTTAAAGCCAGGATCCGTCTGGGATTCCTCTCTTGAGTCGCAGCGTTTTGATGTTCGGCGACCTTTGACCTCGCTGGTTTGTGCCTTCAGGCCCGGAAGCTGGCGTCTCTGCTGAAGGACGCCGAGCGGCGCCGCGAGGACCTGCAGGGCGAGCTGAGCAGCCAGGTTCTGGAGGTGGAGCGATCCAGAGCCGACATGGAGGAGCTGCTGCAGCACAACGCCAGGCTGCAGCGGGACTCTGAAGAGCACCAGGCCCTCAAAGGAGCCTACAACGCCTTGCTCAACAGGTCAGAGGCAGACTTTGTTGGATGTTTCTAAAGTAACAGGAAGAATTCAGATGAGTTTGTTTTTTTAGGTTTAATGAGACGGACAGTCTGCTGAAGGAGCTGCAGACGGCTCACGTCTCGCTCTGCAAACAGAACGAAGCTCTGAGGAAGAACCAGGAAGTTCTCCAGCAGCAGCAGGACAGGTGAGCATCACACCTGCAGGAAAAGCCTCTTCCCAGTTCACTCAGCATGAAGGAAACTTGGATTTTTCCGTTTGTCTTTCAGGATCGCCTCGGTGCTGGAGGAGAGGGAGCAGGAGGTCCGGTCCCTCCAGTCAGACGTGCAGAAGAAGAACGATGACATCACAGGTCTGATTTAAAAGCGCCGCTCACAGTGAGGTTTAATGTTCTTTAAGCTTCTGCAGAAGCACCAGAGACAGGTCATCAGACAGGGTCAGCAACGGTGTGGGTGGAGGGAGCAGGTCTTAGTTCTGAGGGTCTGTGCTCGTTTCCTGTCAGGTCTGCTCGCTCAACTCCGAGCTAAAGACGAGAAACTGGAGGAAAAAGACCAAGAAAAGAAAGATCTGGAGGAGACGGTGGACGTTTTAAGGAAGGAGCTGAACAAAACCGAACAGGCGCGGAAGGACGCCAGCATCAAGGTAAGGAACAGGATCAGGTGTCTGAACAGGAAACGGATAAAAGACGGGTGTCAGCGTCTTCTGGTGAACGTCTGGCTTCGTAACAGAACTAATCTGTAGAACAGGAAATGAGGCTTTTATTTTGAAACCTCATGCGTGACCTCCAGGGTCTGTCCTGGCAGAGGCCCAGGTGCATGCTGGGATTGATTCAGACTTCTAATCTGGTGCGTGGTTAGCTTTGATGTTGACATGACGAGCTGTCGTCTCTGCTGCAGGCGTCCTCTCTGGAGCTGCAGAAGAGTCAGCTGGAGACCAAGTTGAAGCAGAAGGAAGAGGAGCTGAACAAGCACTCCGCCATGATCGCCATGATCCACAGCCTCAGCAGCGGGAAGGTCAAGAGCGACGTCAACCTGTCGCTCTGAGGAGCTCGGCGCCACCGGCACGAGGAGAGGCTCGAGATGGACTTTAGAACTCTTCTAATGAGACTCGTGTTATCCAGCAGAAGCTGTACTTTAAGTGTGTGAAAGGTTTTTATTGTTGAGTGAATAAATGTTGTCATTCTGGATCCTTCAGTCCAGCGTGAACGTGTGAACGCTCTCTTGTCTTCAGCCGCTCAGGTGAGGGCGGCTCTGAAGCAGATGGTCTAAAGTCCAAAAACAAAAGTTTCATTATATAAATATTCAATAAACGAACAAAGACCCGACCTTCAGAGACCAGGAGGTGGCGTCTGGGTGCGGCTGGAGATCTCCGATCCGGTCATGGGCGGTTCTGCCAGGTTTAGGATCCTCAGGGTTTCATCTCTGCTTCTGAGGATCATGTGGTTCTGTTGGAGGAGAGATGGACCACCGGATCAGTCTGCAGTAAGGAAGGGGCCGGAAGACAACCCTCTGGATGTTCTGATGCTTCTCTGTTCCACCGCCACCCATGTTCTTGGGTTTTACCTTCCAGATAGGAGGAGCTCTATCATCCTGGAAGGGCTGGGAGCAGAACAGCTGCTCCAGGAGTCGACTCAGGTGGATCAGGATCAGTTCTGGAGACCCACAGCAGAGCTGGAGGTCACTGGAGGGACCCTAGATCCTCTTGGGCTGCAGAACGTCATGGGATTCCCCAGGAGGATCCGGGAAGTGTTTCTGTGGAGAGGCAGGTCCAGGTGGCGTTCTGGATCTGTTTGCTTCCCATCCTGACCGGAAATGTTCACAGTTCACTGACCTGAGGAGGAGGAGGAGAGCGGCTGCTCCCGTTTCTATTTTCTCCTCTGTCTGCTTCTGCAGCTGCTCCTCGTCACTCAGCCTGAAGGTCGGAGGAGAAAGGCCTCGGGTTTTTCCTGCCAGGCGGTCATGGAGCTCCGACGCTCCGCTTTGGTCTCCGTTCTTCTGCTCTCGCTCTTCTCAACCGGTGAGTCCAGAAGCTTCGATTCGAACCAAAACTTTGTAAACGTGTTTTTTGTTTGTGACATGAAGATGTCTAGAACCTGCCCGTGCTCCGGCTCACGGTTATAAACATAATCCTCTTCTATGTAAACAAGAACAGCACAATCCAGTCCTTTCCTCTCGACGAAGCTGGAAAACAAATCAGATACATAAATCAATAAAATATGGAAACATTTGATGAACATAATCTTACGTAATTTTATTTTTATTACGTTAAACATATTAGGTTAAAAAGCTTATTGCACCAAATTTATTCTTAAAAAAAAACATTTTTTCTGTCTTAACATTAACCCCCAAAACCAAAGTAATAGTAATAATATTAGATAATAAACCAATATTTGGAAATCACAGATTTAATAAAAAGAAACGATTTGTTAAAACAACACTCATGAAATAAACTTTGATATTTTATCGTGTACTTCTACTACAGCAGTACTAGTGTTGTACTCCAGGGTTCCATACAGAAGAACGTCTCCGCGTCTAAAATAATCATTAAGTTTTAATTAAATAGTCAAACTAACTTTGTGTTTCAGAACGGGTTAATAGATGAGTTACGCTGCTTCATGAGGAACAAAACGGTGAATCAGGAGTTTGTGTTCGAGCTGCAGAAGAACTCAGAATCTGATCTGTAGAACAGCTGTTCACCGAAACACGAGCACACACACACACACACACACACACACACGCACGCGCACACACACACACACACACTCACTCTGTTTCTATCTCTGTGTGTGTGTGTGTTTATTTAGTGGTACTCTGGTATTTTGTGGTACTTTGTGGTATTTAGTGGTACTCTGTGGTGTTTGGTTGTACTCTGTTGTATTTTGTGGTACTTGTGATATTTTTTGGTACTCTGTGGTATTTTGCTGTTCCTGTGTTATTTAGTGGTACTCTGTGGTACTTAGTGGTACTCTGTGTTATTTTGTGGTACTTGTGGTTTTTTGTGGTACTCTGTGGTATTTGGTTGTACTCAGTAGTATTTTGTGGTACTTGTGGTATTTAGTGGTTCTCCATTGTATTTTGTGGTACTTGAGCTATTTTGTTGTACTCTTTGGTATTTAGTTGTACTTAGTGGTATCTAGTTGTACTTGGTGGTATTTAGTGGTACTCTGTGGTATTCAGTGGTCCTCTGTGATATTTTGTGGTACTCTGTGGTACTTAGTGGTACTCTGTGGTATTTAGCTGTTTCTGTGTTATTTAGTGGTACTCTGTGGTACTTAGGGGTACTCTGTGTTATTTTGTGGTACTTGTGGTTTTTGTGGTACTCTGTGATATTTAGTGGTACTCTGTGGTATTTGGTTGTACTCAGTAGTATTTTGTGGTATTTAGTGGTTCTCCATTGTATTTTGTGGTACTTGAGCTATTTTGTTGTACTCTTTGGTATTTAGTTGTAGTTAGTGGTATTTAGTGGTACTCTGTGGTATTCAGTGGTCCTCTGTGGTATTTTGTGGTACTCTGTGGTATTATGTGGTACTTAGTTATATTTCGTGGTACTCTGTGGTATTTGGTTGTACTTTGTTGTATTTGGTTGTACTTTGTGGTATTTAGTGGTACTCTGTGGTGTTTGGTTGTACTCTGTTGTATTTTGTGGTACTTGTGATATTTTGTGGTACTCTGTGGTACTTAGTGGTACTCTGTGGTATTTTGCTGTTCCTGTGTTATTTAGTGGTACTCTGTGGTACTTAGTGGTACTCTGTGTTATTTTGTGGTACTTGTGGTTTTTTGTGGTACTCTGTGATATTTAGTGGTACTCTGTGGTATTTGGTTGTACTCAGTAGTATTTTGTGGTACTTGTGGTATTTAGTGGTTCTCCATTGTATTTTGTGGTACTTGAGCTATTTTGTTGTACTCTTTGGTATTTAGTTGTACTTAGTGGTATTTAGTTGTACTTAGTGGTATTTAGTGGTACTCTGTGGTATTCAGTGGTCCTCTGTGGTATTTTGTGGTACTCTGTGGTAATATGTGGTACTTAGTTATATTTCGTGGTACTCTGTGGTATTTGGTTGTACTTTGTGGTATTTAGTGGTACTCTGTGGTGTTTGGTTGTACTCTGTTGTATTTTGTGGTACTTGTGATATTTTGTGGTACTCTGTGGTACTTAGTGGTACTCTGTGGTATTTTGCTGTTCCTGTGTTATTTAGTGGTACTCTGTGGTACTTTGTGTTATTTTGTGGTACTTGTGGTTTTTTGTGGTACTCTGTGATATTTAGTGGTACTCTGTGGTATTTGGTTGTACTCAGTAGTATTTTGTGGTACTTGTGGTATTTAGTGGTTCTCCATTGTATTTTGTGGTACTTGAGCTATTTTGTTGTACTCTTTGGTATTTAGTTGTACTTAGTGGTATTTAGTTGTACTTAGTGGTATTTAGTTGTACTTAGTGGTATTTAGTGGTACTCTGTGGTATTGTGTGGTACTTAGTTATATTTCGTGGTACTCTGTGGTATTTGGTTGTACTTTGTTGTATTTAGTGGTACTCTGTGGTATTTAGTGGTACTCTGTGGTATTTTGTGCTACTCTGTGGTATTTAGTAGAACTCTGTGGTGTTTAGTGGTACTCTGTGGTATTTAGTGGTACTCTGTGGTGTTTTGTGGTACTCTGTGGTGTTTTGTGGTACTCTGTGGTATTTAGTGGTACTCTGTGGTATTTGGTTGTTCTCTGTGGTATTTAGTGGTACTCTGTGGTGTTTTGTGGTACTCTGTGGTATTTAGTGGTACTCTGTGGTATTTAGTAGAACTCTGTGGTGTTTAGTGGTACTCTGTGGTATTTAGTGGTACTCTGTGGTGTTTTGTGGTACTCTGTGGTATTTAGTGGTACTCTGTGGTATTTGGTTGTTCTCTGTGGTATTTAGTGGTACTCTGTGGTGTTTTGTGGTACTCTGTGGTATTTAGTGCTACTCTGTGGTATTTAGTAGAACTCTGTGGTGTTTAGTGGTACTCTGTGGTATTTAGTGGTACTCTGTGGTGTTTTGTGGTACTCTGTGGTGTTTTGTGGTACTCTGTTGTATTTAGTGGAACTCTGTGGTATTTGGTTGTTCTCTGTGGTATTTAGTGGTACTCTGTGGTGTTTTGTGGTACTCTGTGGTATTTAGTGGTACTCTGTGGTATTTGGTTGTTCTCTGTGGTATTTAGTGGTACTCTGTGGTGTTTTGTGGTACTCTGTGGTATTTAGTGGTACTCTGTGGTGTTTTGTGGTACTCTGTGGTATGTAGTGGTACTTGTGGTGTTTTGTGGTAAAAAGGAGGCTGCCCTGCAGACTGAAATCAAAGCCACCAATGAGAGATGATAGAGGTGAGTGTTGACTGAAGCCGCTCTTGTGCCAGAGTGTTTGTGCAGGAACGAGGAGGAGCGTCTCATCAGCTACCTGTTCAAGGAGAAAGGATACAACAAGGAGCTGAGGCCCGTGCAGCGGCAGCAGGACGTTGTGGAGGTGTCTCTGGCTCTGACGCTCTCCAACCTCATCTCTCTGGTGAATCGTCCTCTTTCAGATTCAAGAACAAACCCAGGGTTGTGTTTAGTTACAGAAAACCCAACGGAGCGACCTCTAAAGTCGACTGAATGTTTACTTCTTTAAAAAAGATATTCTTCTTTTATTTTCAACAGAAAGAAGTAGACGAGACGCTGCTGACAAATGTGTGGATAGAACACGTACGTACACGTTCTCTTTGGTAGGTTTCTGTTAAAAACACACTAGTTTATGTTACCTGTGTGTGTGTGTGTGTGTGTGTGTGTGTGTGTGTGTGTGTGTGTGTGTGTGTGCATACGTGTGTGTGTGTGTGTGTATGTGTGTGTGTGTACCTGTGTGTGTGTGTGTGTGCGTGTGTGTGTGCGCGCGTGCGTGTGTGTGTGTGTGTATTTGTGTGTGTGTATTTGTGTGTGCGTGCGTGCGTGTGTGTGTGCGCACGCATGTGTGTGTGTGTGTGTGTGTTTGTGTATTTGTGTGTGCGTGCGTGCGTGTGTGTGTGTGTGTGCGCGCGCGTGTGTGTGTTTGTGTGTGTGTATTTGTGTGTGCGTGCGTGCGTGTGTGTGTGTGTGTGTGTTTGTGTGTGTGTATTTGTGTGTGTGTGTGTGCGTGCGTGCGTGCGTGTGTGTGTGCGCGCGTGTGTGTGTGTGTGTATTTGTGTGTGCGTGCGTGCGTGTGTGTGTGTGTGTGTGTTTGTGTGTGTGTATTTGTGTGTGCGTGCGTGCGTGCGTGTGTGTGTGTGTGTGTGTATTTGTGTGTGCGTGCGTGTGTGTTTGTGTGTGTGTATTTGTGTGTGCGTGTGTGTGTGTGTGTGTGTGTGAGACAGACATGGACTGACTACAGGCTCTCGTGGAACGCATCGGAGTTCGACGGCATCCAGATGCTTCGTCTGCCGTCCAGCATGGTGTGGCTGCCAGAGATCGTTCTGGAAAACAAGTCAGAAGCTTTTATTTGTTTTTATATGATTTTTGTGTAAACTGGTGATTAAAGGTCCCGTCTGGGTCGGGTCCAGTCTGAGATTCTGCACACCCTTAAACACTTAGAACATAGAACGTTCTCAGGTCAGAGTAAAAAGAACCAAAAACCAAACTTTAAAGAGCAAGTCACCCCCAGATCTACTTTATTTTGTCTGATAAACTGTATAAATGTGTGTCTAATCGTGCTGCAGACACGTGTAGTCAACAGTTTTGCACTTTAGTGCATTTTAGTGAAAGTTTAAACGTTCTGCCTAAAACTGTCAGTGTTGTGCCGTTGTCAGGTAAAAACTCTGCACTGCAGTTGAATTTAAATCTGCCATCGCTATTGGCTAAGAGGTACCCTAGAACGTTAGCTGGTACCATATGATGTTTATGTTTATTTATTTAGCAGACGCTTTTATCCAAAGCGACTTACAGTTTATAACCTATAGGGCGTGTTGTGATTGTGGGGGAAACCGGAGTACCCGGAGGAAACCCACGCATGCACGGGGAGAACACGCAACTCCACGCAGAAAGGCCGCAGCCGAGTTTCGAACCTGCAACCTTCGTGCTGCGAGGCAACAATGCTAACAATTGCGCCACCATGCAGCCCATATGATGTCACAATGTCGCTGTGAGCCTGTGTGTGTGTGTATTTGTTAGCGGCTCCGCCCTCTGGGTCTGCTAGACAACAGCATTTGTTGCATTTTTCAAACAGGAAGTGGGAGTTGAGTAAGAATCTGGTAGGGGTGACTTGCTCTTTAAAGATGTTTAAAAGATTTTAACTCATTCGCTGCCAGCGTTTCTCACCATTTTTACTGTTTTTTTAAGAGTGACAGAACGTTGCGCGCTAGGATGATGTCGACGCCAGAACAACCAAAACAAAGCAGAGACTCACCTCTTATATCAGGAAGAATCCGCGCGTTTCGAGCGTTATCCGTTCTTTCATAATCCGTTGTTGAATTGTGATCGGCAGAAGCTTTTCTGGTTCGCGCCTCACTTTTTTTACAGCAGCGGCCCAAAACGATCTCCTAACATATGGATGTTCTGCTTCCTGATCACGTGACGTGTGACGTACGAGGATGAAGATCAGCTTCAGGGCTGAGATGTTTGTTCTCGCCGTGCGGGGGCTCGTCCGACGCCCACACAGTAAAAACATAAATGACGACCTTAGTCGTCGATGGCGGTGAACGAGTTAACTGAACCGGGATAAAAATTTTACGGTTATTTTTTTAAACGTAATCACAGTTTAAGTGATGAACTGTGCAGATTATGAGACAGCTGATGACGTCTAACTCTGACATGTTTTCAATCTGGATTAATTAGCCGAGCGGCACAAAGAAAGTGAATCTATACTAAAGGTGGCGCATCAAGTCACGTCTGGTTTTACTCCACTCGGCTTTGAAACAAACAAACAAAAAACATGTGGTTCAATCCAGATTAGGTTGCTCTGACTGTAATCTCTGCCCCCCTCCCCAGCAACGACGCCCAGTTCGAGGTGGCCTACTACTGTAATGTTCTGGTGGATGCTGCTGGGCTCTGCTACTGGTTACCTCCTGCCATCTTCCGCTCCTCCTGCTCCATCAACGTGAACTTCTTCCCCTTCGACTGGCAGAACTGCACGCTCAAATTCACGTCAGTGAAAATCTCTGATCTCCTGCACCCGCGTTGGTGTTTCTGCGGGGAATCTGTCGTCTTGATCCTCGTGTCGCTCCCTGCAGCTCTCTGACCTACAACGCTAAAGAGATCAAGATGATGCTGAAGCAAGATGGGAACGGAACACACAATCACACGGTGGAGTGGATCGTCATCGACCCGGAGAGCTTCACAGGTAACGGGCTCACCTTTAACTCTTCAAGGGTTTAGAGCCCAGAGAGGACAACAGAGGGAGAAGCGGTCCAGACCCGGACGGGGACGTTCAGTAATCCCGCTGTGAGGAGACGGTGGCACCTGACGGGACCACTGAGATCACCTGTCTGTTCAGGAACCATCTGGAAACGCTCAGAGTTTCTAAACAGAACACGAGCAAGAGTTCTGGGTGCTGAGCGGTCCCATCTCAGCTTGAATCAAACATCTTCTGTGGAGCTGGAGACTCGTTCTTCGTTCGATCAGAATAACTAACATGTTCCTGCGTTTAGGTCGTTTGGAGCTGAAGCTGAGCTCCCTGGTTGATTAGCAGATGTTTTCACTATTTTTACTTTGATTTATTAAAAAAATAATAAAACTTTTGATTTCAGATCAGATGAAAACAGCAGTTTGATTTTCACAGCCAGAAAATCCAGAAGGACCTTTGAAAACATCTAAAACATTAGAGGCAGCAGCAGCTGTCCTACAGCAGCATACCTAAAGGGATGAGCCAGGATAATCCCGTTTATTCTGGATTAAAATCTAACTGAAACTCTTTGCTGACAGAGAACGGCGAGTGGGAGATCATCCACCGACCGGCCAAGAAGAACATCTACAAGCACATTCCCATGGAGAGCAACAAGCACCAGGACATCACCTTCTACCTGGTCATCAAACGCAAACCTCTCTTCTACATCGTCAACATCATCATCCCCTGTGTGCTCATCTCCTTCATGGCCTCGCTGGTCTACTACCTACCAGCTGACAGTCAGTCACCGCTCACCTCCATCATGCTTCAGACGGGTTTCAGCCACATCGCAAAACTCTGGTTTCTGTCTCTTCTCTGAAGGTTGTTCTCGTTAGAAAACTGTTCTTGTGAAGGTCATCTGGAGTAAACTGACCCTAGCAGATCATCAAACCCACATATATGTTTATCTTTAGGATAGGAGGAGGCGGACTCCACCCAGAAGGTCACTGACCTCTTTAAGCATGCAGGGTTTGTGTTTAGGTGGTGAGAAGATGACGTTGTCCATCTCTGTGCTGCTGGCCCAGTCCGTCTTCCTGCTGCTGATCTCCCAGAGGCTCCCGGAGACGTCCATGTCCGTTCCACTCATAGTCAAGTAGGCCACGTTGTCTCTAATACGTTTAAAAGTCATCAGAAACGTTTCTTCAGATCTACTGAAGGTCCTTCAGAGCGGTTCTTTGGACTTTAATTTTTTTCTCTGTTTTAGATCTTCTTTTGTTTGTTAAGCCTTTTAACTTCCATGAATCTTGACCTTTGACCTCCGAGTCATTCAGGCTCATAAACGGTCCTAACTCAAGGGATGAGCCAGAGGTTTCTCAACGTGAACCAGAGCTGATCCTCGAACCGTCTTGTTTATTTGCTGTAGATGTTTTGTTCCTGAAACAGAAGCTTCTGGAAGCAGATGTTTATTTCACCTGTTCTCAGGTATCTGATGTTCATCATGGTGCTCGTCACCGTGGTCGTGTTGAACTGTGTCATCGTCCTCAACCTTCACTTCAGGACACCGAGCACACACGTCATGACTGACTGGACCAAGAGGGTAACACGCACACACACACACACACACACACACGCACACACACACGCACACACACACACACACACGCACGCACACACAAAACACATGTACACGCACGCACAAACACACACGCACACACATGCTTACACACACACACGCACACGCACACACACACATACACGCACGCACACACACACGCACACGCACACACACACACACACACGCACACGCACACGCACACACACACGCACACACACACACACATACACGCACGCACACACACACACACACACACACACACGCACGCACACACAAAACACATGTACACGCACACACACGCACGCACACACACACACACACACACGCACGCACAAACACACACGCACACACATGCTTACACACACACACGCACACGCACACACACACATACACGCACGCACACACACACGCACACACACACATGCACACACACACACACATGCACACAGACACACACATGCACACAGACACACATACACACGCACAAAACACACATACACACACACGCACGCACACACACACACACATGCACACAGACACACATACACACGCACAAAACACACATACACACACACACACGCACGCACACACACACACACACACATACACACACACACACACAAAACATCAAGTTGTCATTCTCCAAGTCATCTTTCAGGAATGACTTGTTACCCATGGAAAGGGTATAACAAGTCATTCCTGAAAGAGGTTTCTCGGAGAACCCTCTGCCGGTTCCAAAGAAGCCTCTTCAGGCCCATGAACGTTGCCAGAGCCTTGGTCCCACTTGCAGTAAAGTCTTGGAGGATGGAGACTGAGGCGCTGTCAAACCAAACAGCTCAATGTAGTAAAGTCTTGTTCATAATGTAATTCAGCCACAACAACCTGTGCCCTACTGCCCAGGTGTGTGATGTGAATGATCCACCTGTAGCTCTGTTCCAGGCTGTAGCATCTCTGTTAGCATCTGAAAGACTGCTGTGGTTGAGCTATATCCTCGCATTTCGCCTTCATCTCCATTAACTCTGTCTTCAACTCACCCACAGTACTCGGCAGGGTGACGACCTCACCCGAACACCCTCGATATCGTCAACACTCACTATGACCTGGTCTAACTCGGAGCAAAGCACTGTGATGTTCACAGCTCATAACTCCTTCTCGAGGAAGTCAAATTCTTTGGCCAGGAGCATCTTCAGTGCTGACTTGATCCCCGCTGCAGAGTCAGATTTCAGTTATTGTCTAGTCGGTTAGTAACATCTGATAGGTACTCAAGTGTTGCAGTTTATAAAACTCAGAATCCTTGAAGGAGGAGTACAGCTGAATGTCTTCTGCATATAGGTGGTAGGAGACACTAGAAGTTATTTATCTGTGCTCATACAGCAAAACCAGGAGTGGACCCAAAACAGAGCCTTGGGGTACCCCACAGAAGAGATTTGATTTAAACAGACACTGTAACTTCTGTTAGAAAGAGTTCCACTCAGACAGTTCCAGAGGTCCCCACCAAGTCACCAATGGGCCATTCCCATCTGTACCGGGTCGGCCCGGGCAGCCCCAGTCGGCCCCAGCCTGGCCCGGTTGATTCCACACATCCTTGTCTTAAGCCCATGTGGGCTGATTCTACCCACCAATCAGAGGCTTGCTCTAATGGAAGGTGTGAATTTGCTGTCAGCAGTGGGCGTGTTGGCCCTGGTCGGCCTGAAGCAGACCCCCTCGGGAAGAGGGCCGAGAATGAGCCTTGGTTGGCCCGGAAAAATACCAGGCCACCCAAATATGTAAACAACCTACGCTACCCGGCCCGGGCCGACCCGGTACAGATGGGAATGGCCCACATGTCTGTCAGTTAAGATGATCAACGGTGTCCAAAGCTGCAGAAAGATCCCACACTTCCCAGCTGTTTGCAGCCATCACGATGTCACTATTATTCATAGTGATCGTTGAAATACCAGCGGCCGTTTAGGAGGCGATCTACAACAACTTTTACGGAAACTCTTTAACTCTGACTGTGCTGCCCTCACGACACGTGACCATGTGAAGCTAGACAGCCAGCGAACAAAATAGATGAGATCTCCACACAAGGCTTGCTTTTCTTGATTTTACTGAAGATCTTTTAAGCCTTATCTCTCTCAAGGCTTCTCCTTGCTATTTCTTATTTGTAACTGAAACATACTGAGAGTGAAAATAAATCGCTAGCTAATACACATCTTAATAAGAACTTAAAGATTAGCCTAGCTTAACACGTACATTACATTAGCATCACAGTTCACTCTATGTAAACACATATAAAGGTTATTTCTGAACACATTAATACTTACAAAGACGAACGTTTCCTAAAGGTACAAGCGTGTAGGGCACTTATAGCGTGTACATGAACTTATTCACTGTTTTAATACTGCCGAAGCACTTTTCACAGCGTTCGCGGAGAAAAAACGTCAAAGATAGGTGAATGATAAGAGCGCTCACTCGCTCCCATTTCCGCACGTACAATACAAAGATCGCTTGTGACAACGATGTCTCACTCTGAGCAAATTTCAAACCCACACATTTTAACTGTTTTTTTAGCATGAATCACACATTTCTTAACTTTGAAATTATTTATCACCTTGCTTTCATAACTTAATCAGATTATGCACTAACTACTGACTTTTAACTAAAAGGCATAACACTCCCCGCTTGATATAAACACATCATATCACTATAAATGTCAATACAACATATTCAAACACCATTTAGCATTGAGGAATATTCATTCAGTCTCTGAAAGCAAAACAACAATCTCTGAAACTGGTCTGAGAAACATTTTTACAGTCCCATCTTTTACAGTCCGCACTTCCACCTTACGGACCTTCTTGTCGCTGCTGGGGAATGTTTTTACTATTAGTCCCATGGGCCATTCGTTCCTGCTGGCTTGGGAGTCCTTTAGCAGGACCACATCTCCTTCTCTGACATCAGGTCTAGTCTCTGTCCATTTTGCACGACCTTGTAAGGTGGACAAATATTCTCATTTCCACCTTTTCCAAAAGGTATCAGCAAGGTGTTGAACGTGTTTCCACTGTTTACCAAACAACTGCCCTGATGAAAAGTTCCCGAGCGGAGCAGACACAGCACTCATCTTCTGCGTTAGTAGCATTGCTGGAGTGAGTACTGCAGGACTGTCAGGGTCAGTGGATATGGGAACAAGAGGCCTTGCATTCATAATTGCCATCACCTCGGCCATGAAGGTACACAACACATCACGAGTAAGACGTGTTTGTTCAGTTCTTAACAACATGGCGTCTAGAATGCGCCTGGACACCCCAATAAGGCGCTCCCACGAGCCTCCCATGTGAGATGCATGAGGGGGATTAAATGTCCAAACACACCCTTTCTCTCGCAGGTACTTTCCTACTACTCCGTTTCCTGAGTCTAGGCCTAATTCCTTACAAGCGCCCACAAAATTGGTGCCTCTGTCTGAGCGCAGAAACTTGGCTGGACCCCGAATAGAGAAAAGCCTTCTCAATGCATTGATAAAACTATCAGCAGACATAGTCTCTATCAGTTCGATATGCACAGCCCTGGTTGACATGCATGTGAATAACACAGCCCAACGTTTGTTCTGGGAACAACCACCTCTTGTACGACGCGTCACAATTGTCCATGGCCCAAACACATCTAGGCCTACAGTGGTAAAGGGTGGTTCAGGGGTGACTCGGTCTGCGGGCAAATCTGCCATTTTCTGGATCTGCATTTTACCTCGCAACTTGCAACATGTGACACACTTATGGATGACAGATGACACGAGCCGCTTCCCTCCAGTTATCCAGTACCCAGCACCACGGATAGCTCCTTCAGTTATGTGTCTTCCTTGATGAGCTACTTGTTCATGATAGTGAGTTACAATTAGCATGGCGATGTGGCTGGTAGATGAGATAATCAAAGGGTGCCTTTCATCTTCTGCGAGATCGGCAGCGGAAAGACGTCCACCGACTCGTAAGAGACTGTCTTTGTCCACTACAGGATTGAGCTTTTTGAGTGTATCAAATAGGCCACTGTCCTTCTTTCCTTCTTTAATGTTTTCATGTGTCCCTTTGTAAGCTTCTTGTTGGACAGCTCGAATGATGACAACTTTGGCTTGGGTGAGTTCTTGGACATTTGGTGTCTCACTGAAACTTTTCCATCCCCTTCGTCCACTTGCCTTTTGTGCGAAAGATGTAACTACATGAATGAGTCTGGCTATGACTCTGCAAAGTGTGGTCCAGTTTGAGTACTTTTTGAAACGCTCAGAACCTAACTGTGGCTCTGATACAGTAGTTTTCATTACTTTTATTTCCGGACGCATCTCTCTATCTTTTTCAGGTTCGATGAGCGTGAAAGGACCAGTGTGTGGTTCTGTGTGTGTGTCAGAGTCCAGAAAGTGTGGGCCTGAGAACCAGGTACTGTTCTGCAGGTCTGCTGCTGGAATGAACCGAGTGGCTTGGTCAGCTGGATTTAACTCGGTTGGTACATAACGCCATTGACTCGGATGGGTGGATGCTCTAATGCGCGTAACCCTGTTGGCAACATACATGTAGAATCGTCTGGAGGTGTTGTGTATATACCCCAACACAATCCTGCTGTCTGTATAAAATGTCACATTGTCTATTTTAATGTCTAACTCGTCTCTGATGAGCTCAAACATTTCCACCGCGAGCACAGCAGCACACAGTTCCAGGCGTGGTACAGTGTGTGCGGGGCGGGGCGCGAGTTTAGACTTCCCCATGACAAACCCAGTATGACACTGCCCTTCACTGTCAACTGTACGCAGATAGACTACTGCACCTATAGCTACAGTGGAGGCGTCGCAGAAAATGCATAGTTCTTTCACTTTTGTTGTGCTTAACGTACCTGGGCTGTAGCACCTTGGTATTTGGAGGTTCTCAAGGGCTTTCAAAGAGTCTTTCCATGAGTCCCACCTCTCCTGCTTCTCAGGGGGTAAGAGTGTGTCCCAGTCTTTCCCATCAGATGACAGTTCTCTGAGTAATGCTTTGCCCTGCATTATTATAGGAGCAGCAAATCCCAAAGGGTCATAGAGGCTATTAACTGTCGACAATACTCCCCTCCGTGTGAATGGTTTGCTCTCATTTGATACCTGGTAAGTGAAGCTGTCAGATTGTAGGTTCCAACAGAGTCCCAAGCTTCTCTGAACTGGAAGAGGGTCTACTCCTAGGTCTAAATCTTTCAGGTCCTTTGCACGGTCCTCGACAGGGAAAGCTTCCATGACTTGACTGCAGTTTGATGCCACTTTGTGAAGGCGCAAGTTAGACTCTGCTAACATGTTTTGCATTCTTGTGAGCAGGTTGATTGCTTCCTCTGGCGTGGCGACTGAAGTGAGCCCATCATCAACATAAAACTGGCGCTCAACAAAACGTCTTGCGTCGGATCCGTATTCTCGTTCACCCTGTTGTGCTGCCTGTCTCATGCAGTAGATGGCCACAGCGGGCGACGGGCTGTTTCCAAACACGTGGACCTTCATTCTAAACTCGACTATGTTCTTTGTAATGTCACTGTCCTCATACCACAGATAACGCAGATAATCTCTGTGGTCTTCTCGTACGACGAAGCAGTAGAACATTTGCTGCACGTCAGCTGTCAGGGCTATGGGCTCTTTGCGGAAGCGCAACAGCACTCCCAACAGGGAGTTGTTCAAATCAGGTCCGCCAAGAAGCACTTGATTGAGCGAAATTCCGTCACACTCTGCACTTGAATCGAACACAACTCGTATTTGTTGTGGCTTCTGTGGGTGGTATACACCAAATGTAGGCAAATACCAATGTTCTTTATTTTCTGGCAGAGGCGGGGCAGGCTCGGCTTGATCGTTGTCCAACATTTTTTGCATGAATTGGATGTAGTGATCTTTCATTTCTGGTCTCTTCTCTAAAGTCTTTCGGAGAGAGCAGAGGCGTTCCAGAACTTGTTCTCTGTTGTCAGGCAGCCTCCTTCTTGGTGAGCGAAAGGGTAAAGGTGCAACCCAGCTGTTCTCTTGGTTTTGATAAACTTCGTTGTCCATTATTGTCAGGAATGCTTCGTCGTCGTTAGACATGGCTTGTTTGTTATCCCCCTCAGATCTAACAAACACAGAGTGTCCTAAATCATCTGTCACGCAGGTTGCATTCATAGTGACCCCGTAATTCTCTTTAACGTGAATTGCGTTTGGGCACGTCCATTATCTAAGGTGTGTGTTTTGTAGACATTGACCTCTGACTGACTATGCGCTTTTCCTAGACACACCTCCCCCACAATAACCCAACCCAGGTCTAGCCTTTGGGCGTACGGTGCGTCATTGGGTCCGTTGATTTGCTCACGCACCTTATGGACCCTGAGGACGTCCCTTCCTAGGAGCAAAAGGATAGGGGCGTGGTGGTCGACAGGTGGAATGTTATCTGCAACTGAAAGAAGATGTGAGTGATGCTGGGCAATCTCTGGGGAGGGTATTTCAGATCTGTTGTCTGGCACAGAGTCACATTCAATTAAAGGAGGTAGCTGGATGTTGACTTCTCCATCCAAGGACTCGAGGGAGAAGTTTACAGCTCTCCTACCTGAGGTTTGTTCTCTGCCAGAGCAAGTCTTTAAGGTGTATGGTGTGGGTCGGGCATTGATTTTGAAAAGGCTGAAAAACTCTGACTTTGTCAGTGACCTGTTGGACTGATCATCAATTACTGCATACATTTTTACAGCTCTCTCTTTTTGGCCTGTGGGATACACTTTGACTAAACTGATCTTAGAACATGAACGTGGGCTATCACCTTGGCCACATACTTCTGTGCACCTCGACTCGACTGAAGGTGAGCTCTCAGTTTGCTCTTCATTGTCGTTGTTTCCTGGTGTAGTACTCTTAGGGGCAGGAGTAAGACCGGGATGCATTGCAGATAAGTGTTTAAGGCTGTCACACTCGATACACTTAACCACTGTTTTACAGTTTTTTGCAATGTGTTGGACAGACCCACAGCATCTGTAGCAGATGTTATGCTCTTTGAGATAGGCTCGTCTTTCTTCAATGGGTTTGTCTCTAAAAAGCTTACACTTTTTGAGTGGATGTGGTTTTTTGTGGATTGGGCACTGGCGATCTGGTTCCTCCATTTTCTTTGGACTGAGATAATGTTGGTCTGGCTCTGCCGTAATGACCATTTTGTGTGCTGACACAGTAGGTTTACGATTATCTGCCCTCAGTTTTTCTGTGGGAGAAGGGACGTGGGTGTTGGCCTTGGACGTAGCAAAGCTTGGGTCATTCCTCATTTTCGCCTGCCGTTGGACAAATTGTGTGAAAACTGGGAAAGGAGGAAATGACACACTATGAGTCTCCTTGTACTGTGTTCCTACAGTTGTCCACCTTTCCTGTAGGTTGAAAGGAAGTTTATCCACTATTTGCCTGACTCCTCTAGTTGTGTCCAGGTAAGCAAGTCCCGGGAGCGCACCATCTTGTTTAGCACACTGTAGCTCTAATAAGATGTCACTAAGTTCTTGCAGCTTAACATCGTCTTTATTTGTGAGTTTGGGAAAATCCTCTACCTTTTTTAAGAGTGCGTCCTCAATAGCCTCAGGTGAGCCGTAGCACTCTTCAAGTCGTTGCCAGATCATCTTTACACCTGCAGCAGGATTGAGGGTGTGTACAGCACGAATCCGCTTAGCCTGTTCGGATGATGTTGGACCCAACCATTTTGTTAGCAAGTCTAATTCCTCTCTTGGTGACAGATTTAAGTCTTTGGTTACGCTGATGAATGAAGCTTTCCATGCCCAATAGTTTTCAGGTTTGTCATCAAATTGTAAAAGACCTGTGCTAACTAGCTCTTTGCGAATTAGGTATTTTGCAAACTGTTGCGTTTCACTTGATTCAGGTAAGCGGTTGTTAAGTTTGGTTATAAATGGATTAGTTATTTGCGTACTGTCTTGTACATCTACTTCATTGTCATTCCCTTTAGGAGGCTGTGCTGGGTCGTGCTGAGTGTCTGGGTAGAGTAACTCACGTTGTTGTTCAACATATTCGTTAGTGCGGTGCACTGAACTGATGGGCTCAACTTCCTCACAAAGTTCTCCATAGGGCTCCCCGCTCTGAATCTCTGCTTCTTCATAGGCTGAGGCCTCTGCTTCAGCTGCGGCTATTGCTTTTTGGCACTGGAGGACATGTAGATGGGCATCCAGTTCAGCTCTCTGTTTCATTGCATTGGCTTCCTTTTCAGCGAAGGCCAGTTGAGCTCGTGCTGCTTGAGCTTTGGCGTAGGCCTTTGTAGCTGCAGAAGCTGTTGATGAGGATGTCCGTTGAGACCGCCTTGTCGATGTTCTGGATTGCTGCGACTTGGTGTCGAATGGCTGAGACTGCTGCTGCATTGTCGCTGGTTGAGTGGCGGCATCTCGTTGCTGTTCCTCACCGGCCGCTTTGTCTAGCTCTTCAGCAGCGTAGTCTTTTAGATATTTTCTTCCTGAGCGTAAACTCATGTTGCTTAAAGTAGCTCTGTATGCTTGAACCGCTGAGTAGACGTCTTTTTACTGTGCTGCCCTCACGACACGTGACCATGTGAAGCTAGACAGCCAGCGAACAAAATAGATGAGATCTCCACACAAGGCTTGCTTTTCTTGATTTTACTGAAGATCTTTTAAGCCTTATCTCTCTCAAGGCTTCTCCTTGCTATTTCTTATTTGTAACTGAAACATACTGAGAGTGAAAATAAATCGCAAGCTAATACACATCTTAATAAGAACTTAAAGATTAGCCTAGCTTAACACGTACATTACATTAGCATCACAGTTCACTCTATGTAAACACATATAAAGGTTATTTCTGAACACATTAATACTTACAAAGACGAACGTTTCCTAAAGGTACAAGCGTGTAGGGCACTTATAGCGTGTACATGAACTTATTCACTGTTTTAATACTGCCGAAGCACTTTTCACAGCGTTCGCGGAGAAAAAACGTCAAAGATAGGTGAATGATAAGAGCGCTCACTCGCTCTCATTTCCGCACGTACAATACAAAGATCGCTTGTGACAACGATGTCTCACTCTGAGCAAATTTCAAACCCACACATTTTAACTGTTTTTTTTAGCATGAATCACACATTTCTTAACTTTGAAATTATTTATCACCTTGCTTTCATAACTTAATCAGATTATGCACTAACTACTGACTTTTAACTAAAAGGCATAACACTGACGTTTTTCTGTCCAGTTCTTCCTGGAACGGTTACCTCGGATCCTACGAATGTCCCATCCTGCTGAAGATGAGCCGATGATGGATGGCGCGTTGCCACGGCGATCCAGTTCAGTGGGTTACATTGCCACGGCCGAGGAGTACTACAGCATCAAGTCCCGCAGCGAGCTGATGTTTGAGAAGCAGTCAGAAAGACACGGATTTAATAAACGGACCGCTCATGCTGCAGGTACGACCCGGCGTGTTTCCAACGCTTCCATTCAGCCTGCTGGATTTAGCTAAAGTGGCTCTTAACAGGATTAAGGGCTGAGTTTGATCAGGTGTGTGTGTGTGCGTGTGTGCGTGCGTGCGTGTGTGTGTGCGTGTGTGTGTGTGTGTGTGCGTGTGTGTGTGTGTGTGTGAGAAGTGGTGAAACCAAAGGAAGAAGATGGAGAGACAGAGCAGCTGTATGGAGAGATCAAACCAGCTGTAGATGGAGCGAACTACATCATCAAACACATGAGGAACAAGAACGACTACAACGAGGTGAGACAGGATGGGAGACGGGAGACGAGATGGGAGACAGGATGGGAGACGGGAGACAGGATGGGAGACAGGAGACAGGATGGGAGACGGGAGACAGGATGGGAGACGGGAGACAGAATGGGAGACGGGAGACAGGATGGGAGACGGGAGACAGGATGGGAGACGGGAGACAGGATGGGAGACGGGAGACAGAATGGGAGACGGGAGACAGGATGGGAGACGGGAGACAAGATGGGAGACAGGAGACAGGATGGGAGACGGGAGACAGGATGGGAGACAGGAGACAGGATGGGAGACAGGAGACAGGATGGGAGACGGGAGACAGGATGGGAGACAGGAGACAGGATGGGAGACGGGAGACCTCTTGGTCTAAAACTCCAATAATGGAAACGATTCCACCTTCTGCCTCACAGGAGAAAGACAACTGGAGCGGCATCGCTCGGACGGTGGACAGACTCTGCTTCTTCCTCATCACTCCGGTGATGACCTTAGGCACCATCGTCATCTTCCTCATGGGAATCTGTAACCACCCCCCCCACCTGCCCTTCAAAGGAGACCCACACGACTACTCGGACGAGAACGCACGGCTGCTGTAACACAATCACACTCAGCAGCGGCTCTTCAGGATAATTTCTGCTGCTTCTGGTCTCAGTTCTGTGTTTTCTCAGGCATGCGGGCACAAGTTACAACATCAGCTTCAAGTGAAAATCTACAAATGAAAACAGGACTTTTCTGTTTCGCCTCCCACCCCAGAAGCTCCCTTGGTCCTAAAGCTTGGGTTGGGAGTAGGAGGAGGTTATAAGGTCACAGGTGAGGCCGTTGTTGTTACTGAAGGACCATCAAGATCACTCGAGTCTGGTTTAGAACTGAAGAAGCTTCTTGGATGAGAGGAGAAACAAGAAAAGTTGTTTTCAGTGAAACTTTCTAGATTGTCGCCTGAAGCTGATGTCATGCCCTGGCCGACTCACACCCCACACAAACCTAAAGTCATGAGTCATAACTTCATCTGTGTGCTGCTGCTTTACTCTTCAACGCTTAGACGGGGCTGTTGGTTTCATTTCTACAGTGTCTTATAGAAAACCCATGCATCGTCATTATTATGAACATTTGAATGCTTTTGGGTCAGATTTTTTACTCGCTGGGTTAAAGAACACTGATTTAGTTATTTATGCCTCATATTGTTTCTACGAGGAAATAAAGCAGTTTCACAAATTGACTTTATTTAGTTGAAAATGTAAGAAGACACCAGAATGACTTCATATTAATGCTAGAATTAACGCTGTGACGTAAACAGCTGTAAAGGTGTTTTCGGACTCCAGGAATCCCCGTTTGACCTCTGAGATCCAGGGGCGCCTCCAGAAAATTTTGATGGGGTGGCCAGATGGGGCCAAAGAAACTTTTGGGGTGGCACACCAAATTGGTCCTTGTGGTAACGCTGGGAGACTGAAGCCTGTGGCGATGTGCTGCCTTATTTTATATTTATTAAAATAACAGTATGTATCCAAACATTTAACTTAAACTTTACAAACACAAACATTTTAGAAAATAACATGTCAGTTATTTAAAATGTTACCCCTCATTTAATTTAAAAATGTTTATTTTTTAGGTTTGTTCACCTGTTTCTGTGTTAAAAACTATGGTGATAAAAACTTTTTTTAAATGGTGAGCAGCAGAAACGTGTGTTGTTTTAAGTTCTGATTATTTCTTTACTCGTTAATTGTAATTCTATTTTGTTTTACAATTATGTCTTTAATAAACAAGACCAAAATATGGTCTGACTGAACATTAATATGATTTGTTAACACTGGCCACCCCTGGGGGGGGCAATTTTCTAGGGATTGCCACCCCTGGGGGGCGCCCTTGCTGAGATCAGCCACTAGCTGTAAACCAGGAGGGACGTCAGGTTTTAGGCTTGTGAGTGATTCCGAGTGGCCCTGATGTTTCGTTGCACTTTAGGGAAAAACGTATTTAAAAAAGGTTCCTTTTCTTTCAGAACATTTAATTTAGTCATTTATTAGGAAACGGTCACCGAGCTGCTCTTGTTTCTTTGATTTTGTTGTTTTTTCTCTTAACAGGCCTTTTTTCAGACTTGCTCCTCAAGCATCAAGTTTTACTAAATAAAATATTTCTATTCACCTTCCTGTTTTTAGTCAAAGTTGCATCTAGAACTATTTTATACTTTCTTTGTCAGAAATCTTTTATCTTTAACTCTCAGGTTCTAGAAAACACTGAAAAGGGTTTAAAGGTTAAAATGAGTTAGAAATTATGCATCAGATCCAGAGTCTTCCTCAGAGGAAGATCCAGGTGGGCTCAGTTACCATGGAACTCCAACATGGCTGACATGGCCCTACAGAATCTGGGTGGACTCTGCAGACAAGATCATCAGGACTCAGCTCATCTTATCTCCAGGTCAAAGGTCATCACTCCCACCATGCTTTCCCCTAAAACCTGTAGAGAGAAGAAGAGAGGAGGTGACTTCCTGTTTCCAGACATCCTCCGTCAGCAGCTTCTTCATGGTAACGTGTTGGAGTGAAGCTCACACACCTGCAGAGACTTTTAGCATCGGGTGTGTTTCCTCTGCAAGTGTGACTCCTCTGCAGGTGTGACTCCTCTGCAGGTATGTTTCCTCTGCAGGTGTGACTCCTCTGCAGGCGTGACAACTCAGCAGGTGTGACTCCTCTGCAGGTGTGTTTCCTCTGCAGGTGTGTTTCCTCTGCAGGTGTGTTTTCTCTGCAGGTGTGACTCCTCTGCAGGTGTGTTTTCTCTGCAGGTGTGACTCCTCTGCAGGTGTGACTCCTCTGCAGGTGTGACTCCTCTGCAGGTGTGACTCCTCTGTAGGTGTGACTCCTCTGCAGGTATGTTTCCTCTGCAGGTGTGACTCCTCTGCAGGTGTGTTTCCTCTGCAGGTGTGACTCCTCTGCAGGTGTGTTTCCTCTGCAGGTGTGACTCCTCTGCAGGTGTGACTCCTCTGCAGGTGTGTTTCCTCTGCAGGTGTGTTTCCTCTGCAGGTGTGTTTTCTCTGCAGGTGTGACTCCTCTGCAGGTGTGTTTCCTCTGCAGGTGTGTTTCCTCTGCAGGTGTGACTCCTCTGCAGGTGTGACTCCTCTGCAGGTGTGTTTCCTCTGCAGGTATGTTTCCTCTGCAGGTGTGACTCCTCTGCAGGTGTGTTTCCTCTGCAGGTATGTTTCCTCTGCAGGTGTGACTCCTCTGCAGGTGTGTTTCCTCTGCAGGTGTGACTCCTCTGTAGGTGTGACTCCTCTGCAGGTATGTTTCCTCTGCAGGTGTGACTCCAGTCCACCGTGGAAACCAACAGCTGAGAGTCCTGAGGGCTTCATTACTGCACAAACACTGTAGTGATGATCTACTGCTGCTACATGTCAGCTGCTGCTGATTGAGATTCCATTCTTGAGTCTGAACCCGTAGTCAGCCTTGTTGATTATTTAGCTGAGGGGGTTCAGACTTAACTCTAAACCTTTTCTGACTCAAGAATGTTTTGGAAGTTCTGTCGGAGGTGGGATTTGAAGCTCCTTCTGACACGAGACTCCGCCAGACGTTCCCAGCAGACCCTCACAAAACGTTTGGGCCTGCCAGGTCTGACCGGCATCCTGCCCAAGCCCCCACAATGCAGCTCAAAAATTGAGGCCAACCCGGAAGTATTCATGAGTAAGTACTCATGAGGAGCCTCCTGGATTCTTCTGGAGGTTTTAGAGGAACTGGATGAACAACGACTCTCTCTCGAACAGTTTCCACTAATCAGTGCTGCTTTCATCCTGGCTGGTCTTCATCATTAGGCCATCTTCATTTTTTTCATCACCTTCTTTAACAGCTGAATCTGGAGCTAAAAACAAAAAGTGGAATTTTTTTTAACCAGAATCTGTTTCCATCAAGCCCCCACAATGCAGATGAAAAACTGAGGCCAATGCGGATGTGACAAAATGTGCAGTTCCACCCTCATCCACTAGGGGCTGGTGTCAGAAGCGAGCAAATCCTCATTGACTCCCATGTTAAAAATACCAATTTCACAGCAGAAATAAACATGTTTACAGCCTGGTACCAAAACATGTTTTAGGTTTAAATGATCTAGTTTACACTCATGACAACTCTGAGGGGGGTGAATTTTTTTCTCACTCTTCTGTTTAGGTGTATTAAAAGCCTAAAATTCTGTATAATTAATGAGCATCAGACCCACGTGACCACAGAGCTAGCTCCGTGGAAAGGCCTCAGTAGAGCCTCGGTCTGGCCTGGAAACTGCTCCGGGATTTTGAGTCTCTCTGTGTGTGTATTCTTGTTTGGATATTTTTGTGCAATTGTTGGACAAAATGACTTGCTGTGGCATTAATTGCACTAATAGAACGTCCAAGGAGTCTCCACTTCATTTTTTTCGGTAAGTAAAATTATATTTATGTATTTTAGGTCACTGCCGAGCTGAGCTTAGATTTTAACATGTACTGTTTAACCATGAAATTTAAATGTAATAGGGTAAAACCCAGTGCATTTAACATAATGCTGCATTTTAGAAAATGGGTTGAAATATAACATGTTGGTGGAGCTGGGTTCCCACTATCGGATTGTGGAGCTCTCGGGAGACCGATGTTTTCTACCCGGTTCTCTCCTCCCCGCAGCTCGGCGCATCTCTGTCTGCTGTGCGTCTGCCGGCTTTCAGCAGCTTTCGGGAGACCTCTGTGTTCCACCCGGTTTTACCCAGCGGTCAGCCCGGCGTATCTCTGACTCAGAAGCTCTGGTGTTGTGCACAGTTAACTCCGGTTGTAGCTAGGTTGCTACCTCCGTTAGCTTAGCTCCCACCTCCGTGTTAGCTTT
Source organism: Nothobranchius furzeri (assembly GCF_043380555.1). NCBI lineage: Eukaryota > Metazoa > Chordata > Actinopteri > Cyprinodontiformes > Nothobranchiidae > Nothobranchius > Nothobranchius furzeri. Next base: position 63,205,367 of record NC_091747.1, read on the forward strand.
GGGTTAGCTTCAGGTTAGCTTGTAGCTAGTTCGACCGGGTGTCGTCAGTTGATCCCAGCCTTACAGCCCCACCCTCAGCTCCACCTCTCTTCCCTTTTGTGGAATTGTCTGGGCTTGACGGAACCTGTGACACGGTCAAAATGGCGGTGGTGGCCACCTCCCATTTTAGCTCAAAAACTTATTATTGGAGTCTATGGGAACCCATTGTCCAATATTTTTATGTCAATGGTTTCCATGAACATTTCAGCTCAAATGAATAAAGCAGAAATCTTTGTTTTCTTTTGCTTTTATATTTTTATTCAGTCTAATGATCTCATTTCCTGTTATTAAAAAACTAAATCACTACCATGGGTGCAAAATTTTAAAATCCGTCTAAATTCATTGGGACTCACCAGCATCAGACTGGGTGAACTGGGACGATCATTTAACTCACCATAATCCTGGTTAAACGTAAACCAGAAGGTTGAACACCAGATGTCACCGAGTCCTCAGAAATAATCCTGAAACATCAGGTTTTAACTCCTGATCTGTTAACTAATAAACCTGCTGGTTAAAGCAGACGGATGATTGGTCAGGAGAGAGGTGTCAGGCTCCTGCTTTATAAGCTCATTAGAAATAAAAACATGGATGAAGAGAACATCAACATAATAATCGTCATAAATAAAGTTCACACACAGGGGGTTTCCTTACCGATGAGTGTTCCTGCTTCAGGACGTCCCTTTGAGTCATTAAATCTGTCAGAAAATCATGAACACAAAAAAAAGACAAACATCAGATTCTGTTCTTTTTTCTTTAATCTAACTACTCGTATAATTCATACCATACCATAGTTTATTTGTATAGCACGTTTAAAACGCAGCATGGGAGCTGCCCAAAGTGCTGCACAGGCTAAAACACAACGCGACCATTCAATTCAATTCAAGTTTATTTATAAAGCGCCAAATCACGACAAGAGTCGTCTCAAGGCACTTCACATAATAAACATTCCAATTCAGGTCAGTTCATTAAGCCAATCAGAAATAATGTTTCCTATTAAAGGAACCCAGCAAATTGCATCAAGTCACTGACTAGTGTCAGAGTCTATACAGCAATCCTCATACTAAGCAAGCATGCAGCGACAGTGGACATAATACACACACATATACACTCATACACACACACACACACTAACTGGGCAGGACACACACACACACACACACACACACACACACACACACACACACACACACACACACACACACACGACAAAGTAATGTGTCTATAGTTATATTGTGATGTCTTAGTAAATATTCTATTTGGTGAGAGATAAACTTTATTGTATTTATCCTAGTGGATCTATAATTAAACGGGTAAACTAGCAGTAGCACATCCAACGTCAAGGAAAGCAAAAAGTTATTATCAGGAGAGGGAGAATGTTTAAGTGGTTAGCAGCAGTGTGCTAGTCGATGGTCCCCTCCATGAGGCCACCACAGCTCAGCAGAACATCGTTGTAGCTTCTTCTGGGGAGAAAAACATTTAGAGAGAAAATAAAGTTAACAGCTGAAACAGCAGAAAATAATACAGTTAAAGAGCAGACTGTAGAAGAAAGCAGTAGAGTGTGGAAAGTGGTCAGTGTGTCCTCCAGCAGTCTAAGCCTATAGCAGCATAACTACAGAGATAACTCTGGATAACCTATCCTATTTAGATGGAGGCATGTTGGAGGCAGGGCAAGGGAGAGTCGTCTTTACCGACTGTACACTCCACCTCCCTCTACTCCCCCACTTGTCCAGATTTAGGCTAACATCAGATTTTAACCATAGGCTCTATCACATAAAATGTTTTAAGCCTAGTCTTAAAAGTAGACAAGGTGTCTGCCTCACGGACTAAAGCTGGGAGCTGGTTCCACAGCCAAAGACACTAAAGACTTGATGGTAGCCATTCCATCATCATCAGGCTATCAGCAGCCAAACGGCAGAACAGAGAAGGAAGTTTAATATAAAATGGTCCAACTGGTTTGTTTGGTGCACATGAAGAGCAAACCTGTTCAATCAAAACAAGATGACCAAAGATCTGCTCCAGAGAAAACATAAACCTGCAGGTTCGTTCGTGTTTAGTCCTTCTGGGAAATGTAGAAATAAAAATAAAAACTAATGCTGGCTCCCTTTCATTCTTTTATTTAGAAAGAAACATTAAACACACACACACACACACACACACACACACACACACACACACTAATTATCTGACCTCTAAAACACTCGTCTGCAGCAGTTCCTGCTTTATAAATCACACCTGTCCTACGAATGAGCTCAGGTGTTTCTGGGTCACACCCACATTAGTCATGAATAGTGTGCACATAAATAAACCTTCTCACAGTTTTTTCGGATTGCTTAAGCACGATTTTCAGAACAGTGCACACAATTAGCACAAACACCACAGACCCTTTGCATGATTGAACACTCTTGTAAAAACTATACACGTATGTTTAAATACCACACTTTTTTACCATAACAAACACACGTTTCACATTTACCACACTCTGCACGAGTTACTCTCTGCTGTGATAAACCTACAACACTTTTAGCACTTCTACTTCCCTATGATTAGAGCAGGCTACCATCAACAAAGTACAAATATAAAATAAATCCACCAAACACCACACAAGACCAATGCTGCACACTGAAGACACTCATTTATTTCTCAACATCCCCAAAATGTTGACATGGAGATTCATGGTACTGTAGCAACATGTCACTTTACGTATTGTACTGTAAGTTCACTGTTACCAAAAACAACCCACTGGCCTCGCTGGATCCGGCCAGAGAATTTCATCAACATCTCAAGCAATGTTGTCCTTAGCAAGACATCTTGGAAAGAAACGTCGTGAATGACGAATCCATCCTTGTATTGCTGCTACCTCCATCTGGTCACAGGCCTCCTCCATGGCTTTGATGAGGGGTACCTCAGCCTGGAGATGGAGATCATATACCTTCCACCGCCATGCCGAGAAAAACTCTTCTATAGGGCTGAGGAATGGAGAGTATGGTGGAAGATATAGGACGGTGAAATGTGGATGTTGCTGAAACCCGTCCCAGACAAAAATGTATTGCTTATGATCGATTTGATTTGCTGCTGTTACGTTGTGTAATTGGTCCAAGAATGTATGAGTGCTGTGTTGTAAGGGCCCATATGGGCATGGCGGTGGAGGACCCCATCCTGTGTAATGGCTGCACTGAGTGTTATACTTCCCCCACGTTGCCCTGGGACATAGACCATAGCCCTGTGGCTGCAGAGGCGCTGAAACTGCATAGAATACAGTACTATAAAGCAGTTACTGAAACCGTGCAGATGTTTTTGATATGAGGATATTTGTACGGTACCTATTTTCAAGCCCAAGTGTTCTTATCACACTTGCCGCTGTGTATCGGCTTTTGGCTGTACTCGCAGTCCAGCCTCCCTCGGCGTCAGGCCGTGGGCGACAACGTGGTCAACCAGTGTTGCGCGGATCTCATTTGTCAGATTCAGTCCTCTTTGAGCACCTTCTTGTCTTCCTCTTCCTCCTCCTCCTTCTCGTCCTCCTCCTCGTTGTCGTCTTACTCTTTCTCTGACTCTTTCCATTGTGCTTGAAGACCGAACTCACCTGCTGCTTTTTATAGTGCTTACACACCTGATTGGTGAGTCTACAATTAAGCAAACAAGTGTTTGCACACCTGATGACTGTGTTGAACCAGTTGGTCGGACGGTGCGGTAATTTGACAGTCAGTGCTTTGGTATTGCAAGGAAGTGACTTCATGGTAGATTGTGTGTGTGATGTATGATAAGTGTGTTTAGTGTTTTGCAACAAGTGTGAGGTTGACAGTTGTGCAAATATGGGCTTCTTGACTGTAAAGTTTTGCTAATTGTGTACGACTTAATTTTAGTGTGTAAGCAATCCAAAAAAACTGTAGCAGAGTTTTACAAGTAACCATGGCAACCGAGACGGAAATCCAGGCTCTGAGGTGCGACATAAGCATGTTTTATTTGCCGCTGTCAGCTGTTAAGCAGCAGAGCGATCACGACAAAGGAAGTAAAAATGATAAAAGCATTTATGAGCAGTGATCGGATGGAGCCGAGAACGACAACGACCACAGAGATACGGTACTCAGAGAGACTGCAGATCTGAGGACAGATTCACAGAAAACATTCAATGTGACCCAAAAGGGCTTTGAGAAGCAAAGCCGGTTCATCATATCAGCCCTGTTCCTGCTCCGAGTTGCAGCTTCAGTTTCTAGTTCGAGTCACAGTAAACATCCAACGCTTCATGCACCTACAGGTGATGAGAGTGTATAGAAGCAAGTAAAGTGTGTGTGTGTGTGTGTGTGTGTGTGTGTGTGTGTGTGTGTGTGTGTGTGTGTGTGTGTGTGTGTGTGTGTGTGTGTGTGTGTGTGTGTGTGTGTGTGTGTGTGAGTGTGTGTTTTAGCACTAGCAGCAGATATCAGTGGTTTTTCCTGGCCTGTTGATGTTTTGTTGTCTTGTTAGGTGCTGGAGCAGGGAAACAACTAAAACATTATGATATGAAATACAGGACCAGGGTTGGAGAGCTGGTGTGACAAACAGGCTTCATGTTGTTCCGTCAGTAACTGGTGGAAAAACCAGAGCTGCTGTTTTTGTCCCAGTTCAGCCCTGGACCTCTGGAACATCTGGTTTACCCACAATGCACTGCAGGGTGTCAGCTGACTGGTCATGTAAACCAGAATAAAGGAAGACTCTAAGGTCTGAACCGACATTAGAGATTAAAGACACCGTGTTCTGCCAGATGGTTGTGATGCTCAGGCTGGTAAAACATCTGGAAGCTTCAGATTCCTGGATCGTTACAGAAATCTGTCGCCAGACGGCGTCCAGTCCCGCTCTGTTCCTCCTGGTTCCAACGTCAAAGCCATGATGACACGTCTCAGTTAAATAAACCAACCAGGTTAGTTTCATCAATAAAAGAACGTTTCCTTGTTGTTGTTGTTGCTCATGGCAGCCCCTCCCACTTCACCCCACAAAGAGACTCTGTAACAGTGAAGGTTCGATGGAGGAACGTTTCCATAGTAACCGACAGCATTTAAGGTGAAAACATGACTAAATGGATCTCCTGCAACATTTAGTCACTGAATCGATGATTTTGTACAGGAAATTATTCAGGACGTCAGGAATGACGGAAAATGTGAAAAATCTGATCCATACATGGTGTCATGATCCGCCCCGGCCTCCCTGACTGTGTCTCTCCTGCCTTGATTAACCTTATTGTTCTCACCTGTCCCTCATTGCTCTGCCCATGTGTTCCTGATTCCCTTGTGTATTTATACCTCCCTCCTGGTTGTTGTCTTTGTCGGATCATTGTCGTTTGTGCATGTTCGTTTGTCCTGTCGCTCCCAGTCTACAATTAAACATCTTTTTATTTTTTCATCCGTTTGCCTGCTCTTCTGCCTCCTGAATCCTCCACCACACATGGTCCGCCATCTCCCCCGCAGAACATGACAGAATGATCCGACCAACCTGGACCTGTGGTGAGCTTACCATTCTGCTTCTGGAGGATTATTTTTCTTTTTTTTCCCTTTCAGCAGAGGGAGATTTCTGGCCTGGAGTTTTGTGTTTTCGGCGCATCCTACCTGTTCTCGGGGTGGTCGAAGTCCTCTGGGAGATCCTGGCGCATCCTATTTGTCTTCGGGGTGATCAGGGTCATTCTCCTCCTGCTGTTTCGCCCCGTCCCGTTCTTCTCCTGGAAGCCGCGGATCCTGGAGCCTCAAGGGAATTACACCCCCTACGCACGCCATTGTTCTCCGGGGTGGTAGGGCTGGTCTCCCCGCTCTTCTCCTGCTTCCCTTCACCCAAGCCTCCGCCGATGGACCCAGCAAATCGGGATGTGCACCTGCTCTGACTGGATGTCGAGTACCTGCCACCGAGCTGGGCTTCCTCGCGTCACTCCCGCTGTTCAACCATTTCCTGGTCCACGCCTGCGGGGTCTGTGCCTGCAGGTCCTCCACGCGGCAGTTCCTGCTGGGTCCTATGCCTGCTGCTGCAGTTCCTGCTGGGTCCCACGCCTGCTGCTGCAGTTTGTCTTTGTGTTCCTGGTGTCGAGTCAAGTGGTCGAGTCAAGTGGTCAAGTGTTCGAGTCAAGTCAAGTGTTCGAGTTTCCTGGTGTTGAGTGTTCAAGTCGGAGTTGTGCCGCCTGTTCCCAGAGGCCCCTGCTCCGCAGCCCTGGACTGTGTTCTTTGTTCCCTGGTCATGTGTGCCCGAGTCTGGTCTTCGTTCCTTCCCAAGTCTCCTGTGTTTTGTGGCTTGTGGGCATCTGGTATCCGCCCCTTGAGGGGGGGTACTGTCATGATCCGCCCCGGCCTCCCTGACTGTGTCTCTCCTGCCTTGATTAACCTAATTGTTCTCACCTGTCCCTCGTTACTCTGCCCATGTGTTCCTGATTCCCTTGTGTATTTATACCTCCCTCCTTGTTGCTGTCTTTGTCGGATCGTTGTCGTTTGTGCATGTTCATTTGTCCTGTCGCTCCCAGTCTACAATTAAACATATTTTTATTTTTTCATCCGTTTGCCTGCTCTTCTGCCTCCTGAACCGTCCACCACACTTGGTCCGCCATCTCCCCCGCAGAACATGACACATGGTGAAAACAGTGCCACTAACCACACCCACCCAAACACCTGAACACCAATAGGAAGCCATCCTGCACCAACCCCACACCTGTGGAAAAAACCTGTTTAATCACGGATCCAGGTTAGAAATGAAGATCTGCTATAAACGCTCCACATGGACATCAAATACACACAGGTCTGAATAAACGTGTGTTAGAGTGAATGAACGAAGCAACATCCGTGAGGTTCCAGGTGAGTCTGGAGCTCCTGAACCATCAGGATGACAAACTCCACCTCCAGGTGAAGCTAAAGGTGGTTTTACAGGTTTGGTTGAAACTGCAGCTGAGCCGTTGAGCTCAGAGCGCTCCGATAGGAAATGGAGAGAAAAGTCTTCAGCTTCCTGGTTCTTTATTCTCTTCTCTGTGTTTTGTGTTTTTCTATGTTTTTATTTTACCGCAGAGGTTGTCCTTCAGGTTCATTTAAGGAACGACAAGCAGAAAACACAAAAACTGGATTTTTCTGGAGGATTAAAGAACGCGGACAGAAGAACAAATCACCAGAGGTCCAGGTGAAGTCAACAGCTGGAGAAGAACCTCTGGAGTCGTGTCCAGAAACCCCTCCAGGCCTTCTGGGTCCACTCCAGGTGGAGTTTGAAACCAATCGGACTCTGGAGAACGTCAGAAAGCAGGCTGGGTCATCACTTCAGTGGGAAGGACGATACAAACCTCCAGACTGCATCTCAAAACAGAAGGTAGGTGAGAAGCAGATGAGCTGTTTTTATGGAAGGCCAGATTTAAATATAAAATGAGCAGAATTGATGAATGTGCGGCAGCGTTAGACTGAAGCTAATCGGATTAGCTTTAGTTTAGCGCTGCACGCTTGTATTTAAATCTAATCTCAGATGTCCTTTTAGCTGATTTTACCTGCAGGCCTTTATGGGTTTAACTGACAGCTGGACATGGACAGCAAACCTTCTGAAGAACCTGACGGAGGGTTTACTTTCTTCAGATCTTTTTTAACTCCGTGTTTCCCACCTCTTCATGCATGCTGCCAGCTCCAACCCATTTCCTTCCTCTCCAGCTAGCCAGCTGCCTAGCCTCGGATGTTCATCTTTGTGTTGAGACTCGGTGTTTTTATGCAGCGTTTGTGATTTGTACCTGCTGGTTTAGAAATAAACTTTACTGACTTGCAGCCGTTCTCCCAGAAAGTCCGATAAATGGAAATATCTAGTTCAGCCGATCATGTTGTTGCTAAATATCAATAATATCAGGTGATGTTTTTTAGGTGGCCATCATCATTCCATTCAGAAACCGCCACGACCACCTGACCCACTGGATCTATTACCTCCACCCGATCCTGCAGCGGCAGCAGCTGCACCACGGTGTTTTCGTCATCAACCAGCATGGAGATGGGGAGTTCAACAAGGCTAAACTGATGAATGCCGGACACGTCGAAGCACTGAAGGAAGACGATTACGGCTGCTTTATCTTTTCTGACGTAGACATGGTGCCTTTGGACGACCGTAACCTCTACAGATGCTTTGACCGCCCGAGACACTTTTCCGTAGCTGTAGACAAGTTTAACTATGAGTTACCGTATAAACAGATTTTTGGGGGGGTCACGGCGTTCTCAAAGGAACAGTTCTTGATGGTGAATGGCTTCTCCAACACTTACTGGGGCTGGGGCGGTGAGGATGACGACATGTACAAACGAGTCATGTTCCATTTAAAGTCCATATCCCGACCAGACGCTGTGATTGGACGATACAAGATGATTAGGCACGAGAGAGACCACCACAATGAGCAGAACCTGAAGAATGTTAAGGTTCTGTATGAAACTAAAACGGGTTTGGATCAGGACGGGCTCAGCTCGCTCAGGTATTCGGTCACAGAGATCACGAAGAACGTACTGTTCACCTTTATTACTGTGGATGTTCACGTTGCTCCGGGTCAGCCCGCGGGATGAAAAAATCACAACAGCGATACCGTCATTCATGTGTTGCTGAAATGTAGGCGACTCGTTCGGTCATAACGACCTCTGATTTGGTGAAAATGGTTTTAGGTGAAAGAGTGAAAGCTGCGTTTACCTGGTGACCCGGTCCTACAGGAGCGTATGCTAGCAGCTAAACGACTCATTCTTATTGATCTTTGAAGGTTTTATCTTTGATATTTTGTATTTATACAGAAGTTGTTACTCAGAAGAAAAATGGAGTTATGGAGGTGTTGGGACCCTGTTTGAAGGCACCTGAAGGTTTATTTTTTATAATAATTGTGAAAATTTGTGTTCCTGAAATTAAATAAAATGTTCTCATCTAATAATGCAGCTGCCTGTGGCATATTTTACATTTAGATGTAAAAACATTCCCATGGTCTCATCCTTCCTGCCCCGAGGGCCCCGCCCCCTGCTGTGGTAGATCCTGGCCTCTGTTACCATGGTGATCAGGGCCTGCTCCTGTGCAGCCATGATGATTGCCTCTGAGCTTTCTTCCTAAAGCTTGGTTTATGCTTGACGCGTTCACTTTCCGCGCGGTGACGCGGCTCGCGGATGGAACGCGCTTCACAACTCGCAGCGTTTATACAGGTGCTGGCCAGTAAATTAGAATATCATCAAAAGGTTGAAAATATTTCAGTAATTCCATTCAAAACGTGAAACTTGTACATTATATTCATGCAATGCACACAGACCAATGTATTTCCAATGTTCATTACATTTAAATTTGATATTCATAAGTGACAACTAATGAAAACTCCAAATTTGGTATCTCAAAAAATTAGAATATTCTGAAAAGGCTGAATATAGAAGACACCTGCTGCCACTCTAATCAGCTGATTTACTCAAAACACCTGCAAAGGCCTTTAAAAGGTCCCTCAGTCTTGTTTTGAAGGCACCACAATCATGGGGAAGACTTCTGACTTAACAGCTGTCCAAAAGACAATCATTGACACCTTGCACAAGGAGGGCAAGACACAAAAGGTGATTGCTAAAGAAGCTGGCTGTTCGCAGAGCTCTGTGTCCAAGCACATTAACAGACAGGCGAAGGGACGGAAAAAATGTGGTAGAAAAAAGTGTACAAGCTCTAGGGATAACCGCACCCTGCAGAGAATTGTGACGACAAACCCATTCAAAAATGTGGGGGAGATCCACAAAGAGTGGACTGCAGCTGGAGTCAGCGCTTCAAGAACCACCACGAGGAGACTCATGAAAGACATGGGATTCAGGTGTCGCATTCCGTGTGTCAAGCCACTCTTGAACAAGAAACAGCGCAAGAAGCGTCTCGCCTGGGCCAAGGACAAAAAGGACTGGACTGATGCTGAGTGGTCCAAAGTTATGTTTTCTGATGAAAGCAAGTTCTGCATTTCCTTTGGAAATCAAGGACCCAGAGTCTGGAGGAAGAGCGGAGAAGCACAGAATCCACGTTGCATGAGGTCCAGTGTAAAGTTTCCACCGTCAGTGATGGTGTGGGGTGCCATGTCATCTGCCGGTGTTGGCCCACTCTGTTTCCTGAGGTCCAGGGTCAATGCAGCCGTCTACCAGGAAGTTTTAGAGCACTTCATGCTTCCTGCTGCTGACCAACTTTATGGGGATGCAGACTTCACCTTTCAACAGGACTTGGCACCTGCACACAGTGCCAAAACCACCAGCACCTGGTTCAAGGACCATGGTATCCCTGTCCTTGATTGGCCAGCAAACTCGCCTGACCTTAACCCCATAGAAAATCTATGGGGTATTGTGAAGCGGAGGATGCAATACGCTAGACCCAACAATGCAGAGGAGCTGAAGACGACTATCAGAGCAACCTGGGCTCTCATAACACCTGAGCAGTGCCACAGACTGATCGAGTCCATGCCACGCCGCATTACTGCAGTTATTGAGGCAAAAGGAGCCCCGACTAAGTATTGAGTGCTATACATGCACATTCTTTTCATGTTCATTCTTTTCAGTTGGCCAACATTAGAGAAACAAACATTTTTTCATTGGCCTTTAGAATATTCTAATTTTCTGAGATACCAGATTTGATGTTTTCATTGGTTGTCACCTATAAATATCAAAATTAAACGTAATAAACATCGGAAATACATTGGTCTGTGTGCATTGCATGAATATAATGTACAAGTTTCACGTTTTGAATGGAATTACTGAAATATTTTCAACCTTTAGATGATATTCTAATTTACTGGCCAGCACCTGTAGTTCATGCGGCTCGTCTCTGCGGTGAGCCAATATTCTCCCAAACTGTAGGGGGCAGCATGGAGCTCTACGGCATGCATCCAACACTACACCATAGTAGAAGTAACGTTTACTGTTTACAACATGGCATTTCAGCATATTTAACAGCGTCCTCGTCTTTTCCGACAGTGCGAGCTATTTCTCTCCAAGAATTATTAACAACATGTTGATCACGGTGATCTCTGAGAGCTGAATCATACAAATGTCTGTATTTACCAACCTCTGCCATACTAGTTCCTACCGGTCCGCCATGTTTTTCCGCGTCCGACCGTCTGCCTGGTTAGAAAATTTCCTAGGTGTGCGTAGCGGAAATTTTGGGCCGTGCGGAGACGCGGTGGAGGGGCGTGGTTGTTAAAATTACGCAACTTTTCCGCACGGAGCCGTGCAAACCTCGCGGACGCATCAAGCATAAACCAACCTTAAGGGTCTACAAGGGTGTCAGTTTGTTTTCAGAATTGCTGGGGACAATAACCATACACTTGAGTGGGGTTTAAAAATTGCTGGGGACAATAAAGTAGGCTAGCACAGGGGTCGGCGGCACTGGAGCCGCATGCGGCTCTTCCATCCATCTGATGCGGCTCTCTGTGTTTGTAAAATAATGAATGGATATTTAAATAAAATGCTTTATATTTTACTGCATTCATTTTACATCTGTATGTCAATTCTAAATGTAAAGATTGTCTGCGTAAACCTGAACAGGTCCAACCCGGTCTTACTGTGAGACCGGGTTGACGAGTCACGCTTGTGCCTAATCATATCGGTGCTTTATGAGCTGGAGGATGTGAGATTCTGGGATTCTCCTCAGACGGCTCCTGGATGCGTCGCCACATTGGAGACAGGAACAAGCACTATTCAGCCAAAGTTTCATAATCAGGGAACATTTTCTAAGTGACAAGTCTCTCTGAGAGTCAGGGTTTGGAAAACACTCGCTTCAGTGGGAGGAATCTTCCCACATGTGCTCTGGTTCTCTGGGTGGCTCTGGGGTTAATCAAGTTTAGTTGTTTCTCGTTGCAACAATCTTCACAGGAAGGCAAAACAGTTAAACGGCAGGTTACAGATATTTCCATTTGACTGTTTATTTTGACAGATGAACTCAAGGATGTTGCTTGGTTTGAAAGAATTACCCCGACGCACACTGATACATGGATGAGCTGACATTTTAATCGTTAATGCACATCGCGGAGGTAAAATATTCCCATCAGAACATCAGAGCTTTATACTGGACACTGTGTTCAGCGCGGCTCGGAGCGCCCACGGTGGACAGTGAGCTGAAGATCTGGGGTTCGCAGCGCAGAACCACGGTGCATGCGATGATTTCCTCCCACTGAAACAGTCTGGAAACCCAGTCTCTCTGAGGGATGTGTCACTTGGAAAAATTTTCTTTTTATGAAATTATGAAACTTTGGCTGAACAGCGCTTGTTCCCATCTCTAATATGGAGACGCATGACGCGTAGAGACATTTGATCGCGCACAAAGTTTATGTGGAGCAGAAGCGGTCGGGCCACGGCAGGTGAAATGTTCCTAGCCTACATGAAGTGAAACAGTTTAATTGTAACATTAATGTGTTACTGGACACGCTGGTCTGGTTGGTTAGACCAGTGTTTGAAGTGGAAAACACACACACACACACACACACACACACCAATTAAAATAATGCTGATAGCGTGGACTAGAAGACAGGTGATGGTTTACGTATTTAAATGATGATCAGGCTGCTGTAAAATGTAATCTCCATCCACATCCAGACACAATTATCCTCTATTCTGTCTCTAGTTGCTCTGCTCTTGTCTGGGCTGACGTAGCTGACGGTGCGCGCGGCGCGGCGCGCCTAACTAGCGGCTGATGCACATTTTACGCATTTGGAGAGGTGGGCTGGATGCTGTGCGTTTACTGGAAGATGGTCCACTTAACGCACGGGTGTAGACTACATATTAATGACAAATGAATGAAAATTAAATTGTGAGTTTTTACTTCATATTTTATAAATAAAAATGACGGGGGAAAACATTTATGACGTCTTTTTAAACTAAATTTTCTAGCTCGACCTGCCTGCTTCACTTAAGTCACTGCTTATTAAGGTCCGTCCAGAATTACCGTGGGAAACGGGTAATAATGGCTCTTTGATGGGAACAGGTTGCCGACCCCTGGATAAGATCTGAGCTGGTAAAACAAAAATCCTCATCAGCAGGCGTTTTTGAAAGTGGGGGGGACACAGCTGCCAATCACAAATTTTGCCGGGGACATGTCCCCGGTTAAAATGACGCCTATGACTAAACCTCTCCGCACTGCTGGTCACTAGGAAAAATCTGCCTTTGAACCAACTTATGAGAAATTCTCTAATTTGTTATAAATGTTATATTTTTAAGATATTTTAACTTTTAGATTTCAGTTAGAGCAACAAAGTTCCACTTCAACTCACAAACTTGGAGATTTGTTTCATTTGTCCTCATTAAAATGTTAATTAATAAATAAATAGTCACAAAAATACATTTGAGTCTATACATTTACTACAATAAGCCACGGTTTTAGAAAACACAGCATTTATTTTCAGTAAATCTAGATTTTGTAACAATCAACTGGATAAAATAGGCGAATGTGAACCACAACATTTATTATGACAGACTCCCTTAATGCACCCAAAACCAAACTCTGCTAAAGAGCTGAGGTTTTCCACAGAAAAGTCAAAAGTGATCAAACCGAACGTCTGACTTTGTTTCTGAACGTTGTCCTGTTGGATCTAAACAGTGTTCTTCTCTTTTCCAGCTGTAGATCTGGGTCATGGGGGAACGTTGGTATTGGAACATCTGGGCCACATCTGGGATCTGGTGGAGACTTCTGCTCATCACAGAGTGTCAGGTTAACTTCTCAACTCTGACAGTGGCAAAGCTGTCAAGTTCTTCGATAGATGTCAGGATGACGGGTGCATCACAATCTTGGTCCTGCAGGCTGAGACTTCCCTTTGAACCACACGTTTCTGGAAGCCCATCAGGCAGACGTAGCCTTCAGGTGTCGTCAGGAGTCAGACTAACTTAGCTGGCCTTGTCCCAGACATCAGCTCATCCTCTACAATCTGTTAACAACACAGAAATAAAGGCAGAACTCACCTGTTCAGGTGCGTTTGTGTGACCGTCTGTAGTTTCTCCATCATTACCGTCTCCTCATTCAGATCCTCCTGCCAGTTCTGCCTTTCCTGATCCACTGATGACCCGTTTCTTGTTCACTTTCTCTTCCTCTTTCCTTACTTTTTATCACCGATTTTGCATCTCCCAATTTTAATACACATTTAATCCGTTTCTATTCTTGCTATTTTTATTTATTTTTTGTTTTGTTCTTGTGAAGAGCTTCGTGACTTTTATCTCGAGAGGCGTTCTCATCGCTGATCTCATCACACTTATGGAAAGATGTCCACAAAGGTTCCAACAGCATTCACACATATTACATTCACCACTCTTGACCTTTCACTGGCATCTTTACTTTGATCTTCTTCACTAACACCGCTCAGTTTTCTTCATGCTGCAGAAACAGAACGTGGCGCAGCAGATGGAACGACGAGGAGCAGTTTGCTGTTATTACACAGCCTGGATCTGCATCCTAGAAATCTGTTCTTCCTAATAAAACTGATGGTAACACTTTACAATCAGGGTCCGTTTAATGGCAGCACTTAGTGCATTATTAAGCATTAATAAATCAAAATATTATGTTCTTGATATTAACTATGTTGAATATGGAACAGGAGCGCTCTGGCGACATCTAGTGTT